>NW_026777804.1:0-97386 GCF_028023285.1 Balaenoptera ricei
GGTTAGGGCTCGGTTTAGGGTACGGGTTAGGATTAGGGTACGTGTTAGGGTTAGGATAGGGGTTAGGGTTAGGGTACACATTAGGGTTAGGGTAGTTATTAAACCTATCCCACTCTCTAGATACCCCTTAGCACGTAAAGGAATATTATTTGGGGGTCCAGCCATGGAGAAGAGTTTAGACACTAGGATAAGATAAGGAACACACCCATTATAAAGAAATCACATTAGGATTCTCTTTTTAAGCTGTTCCTTCAAACACTAAAGCTTAGGAAATCTATTGGAGGCAGAAGCAGTCAAGGGTAGCCTAGGGTTAGGGTTAGGCTTAGGGTTAGGGTTAGGGTACGGCTTAGGGTTCGGGTACGGCGTAGGGTATGGGTTAGGGTTAGGGTTAGGGTTAGTGTTAGGGTTAGGGCTCGGTTTAGGGTACGGGTTAGGATTAGGGTACGTGTTAGGGTTAGGGTAGGTGTTAGGGTTAGGGTACGCGTTAGGGTTAGGGTAGTTATTAAACCTATCCCACTCTCTAGATACCCCTTACCACGTAAAGGAATATTATTTGGGGGTCCAGCCATGGAGAAGAGTTTAGACACTAGGATAAGATAAGGAACACATACATTATAAAGAAATCACATTAGGATTCTCTTTTTAAGCTGTTCCTTCAAACACTAGTGCTTAGGAAATCTATTGGAGGCAGAAACAGTCAAGGGTAGCCTAGGGTTAGGGTTAGGCTTAGGGTTAGGGTTAGGGTATGGCTTAGGGTAGGGGTTCGGGAAGGGGTTCGGATACGGCGTAGGGTATGGGTTAGGGTTAGGGTTAGGGTTAGTGTTAGGGTTAGGGCTCGGTTTAGGGTACGGGTTAGGATTAGGGTACGTGTTAGGGTTAGGGTAGGGGTTAGGGTTAGGGTACGCGTTAGGGTTAGGGTAGTTATTAAACCTATCCCACTCTCTAGATACCCCTTAGCACGTAAAGGAATATTATTTGGGGGTCCAGCCATGGAGAAGAGTTTAGACACTAGGATAAGATAAGGAACACACCCATTATAAAGAAATCACATTAGGATTCTCTTTTTAAGCTGTTCCTTCAAACACTAGTGCTTAGGAAATCTATTGGAGGCAGAAGCAGTCAAGGGTAGCCTAGGGTTAGGGTTAGGCTTAGGGTTAGGCTTAGGGTACGGCTTAGGGTTCGGGTACGGCGTAGGGTATGGGTTAGGGTTAGGGTTAGGGTTAGTGTTAGGGTTAGGGCTCGGTTTAGGGTACGGGTTAGGATTAGGGTACGTGTTAGGGTTAGGGTAGGTGTTAGGGTTAGGGTACGCGTTAGGGTTAGGGTAGTTATTAAACCTATCCCACTCTCTAGATACCCCTTAGCACGTAAAGGAATATTATTTGGGGGTCCAGCCATGGAGAAGAGTTTAGACACTAGGATAAGATAAGGAACACATACATTATAAAGAAATCACATTAGGATTCTCTTTTTAAGCTGTTCCTTCAAACACTAGTGCTTAGGAAATCTATTGGAGGCAGAAGCAGTCAAGGGTAGCCTAGGGTTAGGGTTAGGCTTAGGGTTAGGCTTAGGGTATGGCTTAGGGTACGGGTTCGGGGAGGGGTTCGGGTACGGCATAGGGTATGGGTTAGGGTTAGGGTTAGGGTTAGTGTTAGGGTTAGGGCTCGGTTTAGGGTACGGGTTAGGATTAGGGTACGTGTTAGGGTTAGGGTAGGTGTTAGGGTTAGGGTACGCGTTAGGGTTAGGGTAGTTATTAAACCTATCCCACTCTCTAGATACCCCTTAGCACGTGAAGGAATATTATTTGGGGGTCCAGCCATGGAGAAGAGTTTAGACACTAGGATAAAATAAGGAACACATACATTATAAAGAAATCACATTAGGATTCTCTTTTTAAGCTGTTCCTTCAAACACTAGTGCTTAGGAAATCTATTGGAGGCAGAAGCAGTCAAGGGTAGCCTAGAGTTAGGGTTAGGCTTAGGGTTAGGGTTAGGGTACGGCTTAGGGTAGGGGTTCGGAGAGGGGTTCGGGTACGGCGTAGGGTATGGGTTAGGGTTAGGGTTAGGGTTAGTGTTAGGGTTAGGGCTCGGTTTAGGGTATGGGTTAGGATTAGGGTACGTGTTAGGGTTAGGGTAGGGGTTAGGGTTAGGGTACGCGTTAGGGTTAGGGTAGTTATTAAACCTATCCCACTCTCTAGATACCCCTTAGCACGTAAAGGAATATTATTTGGGGGTCCAGCCATGGAGAAGAGTTTAGACACTAGGATAAAATAAGGAACACATACATTATAAAGAAATCACATTAGGATTCTCTTTTTAAGCTGTTCCTTACAACACTAGTGCTTAGGAAATCTATTGGAGGCAGAAGCAGTCAAGGGTAGCCTAGGGTTAGGGTTAGGCTTAGGGTTAGGCTTAGGGTACGGCTTAGGGTACGGGTTTGGGGAGGGGTTCGGGTACGGCGTAGGGTATGGGTTAGGGTTAGGGTTAGGGTTAGTGTTAGGGTTAGGGCTCGGTTTAGGGTACGTGTTAGGATTAGGGTACGTGTTAGGGTTAGGGTAGGTGTTAGGGTTAGGGTACGCGTTAGGGTTAGGGTAGTTATTAAACCTATCCCACTCTCTAGATACCCCTTAGCACGTAAAGGAATATTATTTGGGGGTCCAGCCATGGAGAAGAGTTTAGACACTAGGATAAAATAAGGAACACATACATTATAAAGAAATCACATTAGGATTCTCTTTTTAAGCTGTTCCTTCAAACACTAGTGCTTAGGAAATCTATTGGAGGCAGAAGCAGTCAAGGGTAGCCTAGGGTTAGGGTTAGGCTTAGGGTTAGGCTTAGGGTACGGCTTAGGGTACGGGTTCGGGGAGGGGTTCGGGTACGGCGTAGGGTATGGGTTAGGGTTAGGGTTAGGGTTAGTGTTAGGGTTAGGGCTCGGTTTAGGGTACGGGTTAGGATTAGGGTACGTGTTAGGGTTAGGGTAGGTGTTAGGGTTAGGGTACGCGTTAGGGTTAGGGTAGTTATTAAACCTATCCCACTCTCTAGATACCCCTTAGCACGTAAAGGAATATTATTTGGGGGTCCAGCCATGGAGAAGAGTTTAGACACTAGGATAAAATAAGGAACACATACATTATAAAGAAATCACATTAGGATTCTCTTTTTAAGCTGTTCCTTCAAACACTAGTGCTTAGGAAATCTATTGGAGGCAGAAGCAGTCAAGGGTAGCCTAGGGTTAGGGTTAGGCTTAGGGTTAGGGTTAGGGTACGGCTTAGGGTAGGGGTTCGGGGAGGGGTTCGGGTACGGCGTAGGGTATGGGTTAGGGTTAGGGTTAGGGTTAGTGTTAGGGTTAGGGCTCGGTTTAGGGTACGGGTTAGGATTAGGGTACGTGTTAGGGTTAGGGTAGGGGTTAGGGTTAGGGTACGCGTTAGGGTTAGGGTAGTTATTAAACCTATCCCACTCTCTAGATACCCCTTAGCACGTAAAGGAATATTATTTGGGGGTCCAGCCATGGAGAAGAGTTTAGACACTAGGATAAGATAAGGAACACACCCATTATAAAGAAATCACATTAGGATTCTCTTTTTAAGCTGTTCCTTCAAACACTAGTGCTTAGGAAATCTATTGGAGGCAGAAGCAGTCAAGGGTAGCCTAGGGTTAGGCTTAGGGTTAGGCTTAGGGTACGGCTTAGGGTACGGCTTAGGGTTCGGGTACGGCGTAGGGTATGGGTTAGGGTTAGGGTTAGGGTTAGTGTTAGGGTTAGGGCTCGGTTTAGGGTAAGGGTTAGGATTAGGGTACGTGTTAGGGTTAGGGTAGGTGTTAGGGTTAGGGTAGTTATTAAACCTATCCCACTCTCTAGATACCCCTTACCACGTAAAGGAATATTATTTGGGGGTCCAGCCATGGAGAAGAGTTTAGACACTAGGATAAGATAAGGAACACATACATTATAAAGAAATCACATTAGGATTCTCTTTTTAAGCTGTTCTTTCAAACACTAGTGCTTAGGAAATCTATTGGAGGCAGAAGCAGTCAAGGGTAGCCTAGGGTTAGGGTTAGGCTTAGGGTTAGGCTTAGGGTATGGCTTAGGGTACGGGTTCGGGGAGGGGTTCGGGTACGGCATAGGGTATGTGTTAGGGTTAGGTTTAGGGTTAGTGTTAGGGTTAGGGCTCGGTTTAGGGTACGGGTTAGGATTAGGGTACGTGTTAGGGTTAGGGTAGGTGTTAGGGTTAGGGTACGCGTTAGGGTTAGGGTAGTTATTAAACCTATCCCACTCTCTAGATACCCCTTAGCACGTAAAGGAATATTATTTGCGGGTCCAGCCATGGAAAAGAGTTTAGACACTAGGATAAAATAAGGAACACATACATTATAAAGAAATCACATTAGGATTCTCTTTTTAATCTGTTCCTTAAAACACTAGTGCTTAGGAAATCTATTGGAGGCAGAAGCAGTCAAGGGTAGCCTAGGGTTAGGGTTAGGCTTAGGGTTAGGCTTAGGGTACGGCTTAGGGTTCGGGTACGGCGTAGGGTATGGGTTAGGGTTAGGGTTAGGGTTAGTGTTAGGGTTATGGCTCGGTTTACGGTACGGGTTAGGATTAGGGTACGTGTTAGGGTTAGGGTAGGGGTTAGGGTTAGGGTACGCGTTAGGGTTAGGGTAGTTATTAAAGCTATCCCACTCTCTAGATACCCCTTAGCACGTAAAGGAATATTATTTGGGGGTCCAGCCATGGAGAAGAGTTTAGACACTAGGATAAAATAAGGAACACATACATTATAAAGAAATCACATTAGGATTCTCTTTTTAAGCTGTTCCTTACAACACTAGTGCTTAGGAAATCTATTGGAGGCAGAAGCAGTCAAGGGTAGCCTAGGGTTAGGGTTAGGCTTAGGGTTAGGCTTAGGGTACGGCTTAGGGTACGGGTTTGGGGAGGGGTTCGGGTACGGCGTAGGGTATTGGTTAGGGTTAGGGTTAGGGTTAGTGTTAGGGTTAGGGCTCGGTTTAGGGTACGGGTTAGGATTAGGGTACGTGTTAGGGTTAGGGTAGGGGTTAGGGTTAGGGTACGCGTTAGGGTTAGGGTAGTTATTAAACCTATCCCACTCTCTAGATACCCCTTAGCACGTAAAGGAATATTATTTGGGGGTCCAGCCATGGAGAAGAGTTTAGACACTAGGATAAAATAAGGAACACATACATTATAAAGAAATCACATTAGGATTCTCTTTTTAAGCTGTTCCTTCAAACACTAGTGCTTAGGAAATCTATTGGAGGCAGAAGCAGTCAAGGGTAGCCTAGGGTTAGGGTTAGGCTTAGGGTTAGGGTTAGGGTACGGCTTAGGGTAGGGGTTCGGGGAGGGGTTCGGGTACGGCGTAGGGTATGGGTTAGGGTTAGGGTTAGGGTTAGTGTTAGGGTTAGGGCTCGGTTTAGGGTACGGGTTAGGATTAGGGTACGTGTTAGGGTTAGGGTAGGGGTTAGGGTTAGGGTACGCGTTAGGGTTAGGGTAGTTATTAAACCTATCCCACTCTCTAGATACCCCTTAGCACGTAAAGGAATATTATTTGGGGGTCCAGCCATGGAGAAGAGTTTAGACACTAGGATAAGATAAGGAACACACCCATTATAAAGAAATCACATTAGGATTCTCTTTTTAAGCTGTTCCTTCAAACACTAGTGCTTAGGAAATCTATTGGAGGCAGAAGCAGTCAAGGGTAGCCTAGGGTTAGGCTTAGGGTTAGGCTTAGGGTACGGCTTAGGGTACGGCTTAGGGTTCGGGTACGGCGTAGGGTATGGGTTAGGGTTAGGGTTAGGGTTAGTGTTAGGGTTAGGGCTCGGTTTAGGGTACGGGTTAGGATTAGGGTACGTGTTAGGGTTAGGGTAGGTGTTAGGGTTAGGGTAGTTATTAAACCTATCCCACTCTCTAGATACCCCTTACCACGTAAAGGAATATTATTTGGGGGTCCAGCCATGGAGAAGAGTTTAGACACTAGGATAAGATAAGGAACACATACATTATAAAGAAATCACATTAGGATTCTCTTTTTAAGCTGTTCCTTCAAACACTAGTGCTTAGGAAATCTATTGGAGGCAGAAGCAGTCAAGGGTAGCCTAGGGTTAGGGTTAGGCTTAGGGTTAGGCTTAGGGTATGGCTTAGGGTACGGGTTCGGGGAGGGGTTCGGGTACGGCATAGGGTATGTGTTAGGGTTAGGTTTAGGGTTAGTGTTAGGGTTAGGGCTCGGTTTAGGGTACGGGTTAGGATTAGGGTACGTGTTAGGGTTAGGGTAGGTGTTAGGGTTAGGGTACGCGTTAGGGTTAGGGTAGTTATTAAACCTATCCCACTCTCTAGATACCCCTTAGCACGTAAAGGAATATTATTTGCGGGTCCAGCCATGGAAAAGAGTTTAGACACTAGGATAAAATAAGGAACACATACATTATAAAGAAATCACATTAGGATTCTCTTTTTAATCTGTTCCTTAAAACACTAGTGCTTAGGAAATCTATTGGAGGCAGAAGCAGTCAAGGGTAGCCTAGGGTTAGGGTTAGGCTTAGGGTTAGGCTTAGCGTACGGCTTAGGGTTCGGGTACGGCGTAGGGTATGGGTTAGGGTTAGGGTTAGGGTTAGTGTTAGGGTTAGGGCTCGGTTTAGGGTACGGGTTAGGATTAGGGTACGTGTTAGGGTTAGGGTAGGGGTTAGGGTTAGGGTACGCGTTAGGGTTAGGGTAGTTATTAAACC
Source organism: Balaenoptera ricei (assembly GCF_028023285.1). NCBI lineage: Eukaryota > Metazoa > Chordata > Mammalia > Artiodactyla > Balaenopteridae > Balaenoptera > Balaenoptera ricei. The sequence continues at coordinate 6,726 of NW_026777804.1, forward strand.
TATCCCACTCTCTAGATACCCCTTAGCACGTAAAGGAATATTATTTGGGGGTCCAGCCATGGAGAAGAGTTTAGACACTAGGATAAAATAAGGAACACATACATTATAAAGAAATCACATTAGGATTCTCTTTTTAAGCTGTTCCTTACAACACTAGTGCTTAGGAAATCTATTGGAGGCAGAAGCAGTCAAGGGTAGCCTAGGGTTAGGGTTAGGCTTAGGGTTAGGCTTAAGGTACGGCTTAGGGTACGGGTTTGGGGAGGGGTTCGGGTACGGCGTAGGGTATGGGTTAGGGTTAGGGTTAGGGTTAGTGTTAGGGTTAGGGCTCGGTTTAGGGTACGGGTTAGTATTAGGGTACGTGTTAGGGTTAGGGTAGGGGTTAGGGTTAGGGTACGCGTTAGGGTTAGGGTAGTTATTAAAGCTATCCCACTCTCTAGATACCCCTTAGCACGTAAAGGAATATTATTTGGGGGTCCAGCCATGGAGAAGAGTTTAGACACTAGGATAAAATAAGGAACACATACATTATAAAGAAATCACATTAGGATTCTCTTTTTAAGCTGTTCCTTACAACACTAGTGCTTAGGAAATCTATTGGAGGCAGAAGCAGTCAAGGGTAGCCTAGGGTTAGGGTTAGGCTTAGGGTTAGGCTTAGGGTACGGCTTAGGGTACGGGTTTGGGGAGGGGTTCGGGTACGGCGTAGGGTATTGGTTAGGGTTAGGGTTAGGGTTAGTGTTAGGGTTAGGGCTCGGTTTAGGGTACGGGTTAGGATTAGGGTACGTGTTAGGGTTAGGGTAGGGGTTAGGGTTAGGGTACGCGTTAGGGTTAGGGTAGTTATTAAACCTATCCCACTCTCTAGATACCCCTTAGCACGTAAAGGAATATTATTTGGGGGTCCAGCCATGGAGAAGAGTTTAGACACTAGGATAAAATAAGGAACACATACATTATAAAGAAATCACATTAGGATTCTCTTTTTAAGCTGTTCCTTCAAACACTAGTGCTTAGGAAATCTATTGGAGGCAGAAGCAGTCAAGGGTAGCCTAGGGTTAGGGTTAGGCTTAGGGTTAGGGTTAGGGTACGGCTTAGGGTAGGGGTTCGGGGAGGGGTTCGGGTACGGCGTAGGGTATGGGTTAGGGTTAGGGTTAGTGTTAGGGTTAGGGCTCGGTTTAGGGTACGGGTTAGGATTAGGGTACGTGTTAGGGTTAGGGTAGGGGTTAGGGTTAGGGTACGCGTTAGGGTTAGGGTAGTTATTAAACCTATCCCACTCTCTAGATACCCCTTAGCACGTAAAGGAATATTATTTGGGGGTCCAGCCATGGAGAAGAGTTTAGACACTAGGATAAGATAAGGAACACACCCATTATAAAGAAATCACATTAGGATTCTCTTTTTAAGCTGTTCCTTCAAACACTAGTGCTTAGGAAATCTATTGGAGGCAGAAGCAGTCAAGGGTAGCCTAGGGTTAGGGTTAGGCTTAGGGTTAGGCTTAGGGTACGGCTTAGGGTTCGGGTACGGCGTAGGGTATGGGTTAGGGTTAGGGTTAGGGTTAGTGTTAGGGTTAGGGCTCGGTTTAGGGTACGGGTTAGGATTAGGGTACGTGTTAGGGTTAGGGTAGGTGTTAGGGTTAGGGTACGCGTTAGGGTTAGGGTAGTTATTAAACCTATCCCACTCTCTAGATACCCCTTAGCACGTAAAGGAATATTATTTGGGGGTCCAGCCATGGAGAAGAGTTTAGACACTAGGATAAGATAAGGAACACATACATTATAAAGAAATCACATTAGGATTCTCTTTTTAAGCTGTTCCTTCAAACACTAGTGCTTAGGAAATCTAATGGAGGCAGAAGCAGTCAAGGGTAGCCTAGGGTTAGGGTTAGGCTTAGGGTTAGGCTTAGGGTATGGCTTAGGGTACGGGTTCGGGGAGGGGTTCGGGTACGGCATAGGGTATGGGTTAGGGTTAGGGTTAGGGTTAGTGTTAGGGTTAGGGCTCGGTTTAGGGTACGGGTTAGGATTAGGGTACGTGTTAGGGTTAGGGTAGGTGTTAGGGTTAGGGTACGCGTTAGGGTTAGGGTAGTTATTAAACCTATCCCACTCTCTAGATACCCCTTAGCACGTAAAGGAATATTATTTGCGGGTCCAGCCATGGAAAAGAGTTTAGACACTAGGATAAAATAAGGAACACATACATTATAAAGAAATCACATTAGGATTCTCTTTTTAAGCTGTTCCTTAAAACACTAGTGCTTAGGAAATCTATTGGAGGCAGAAGCAGTCAAGGGTAGCCTAGGGTTAGGGTTAGGCTTAGGGTTAGGCTTAGGGTACGGCTTAGGGTTCGGGTACGGCGTAGGGTATGGGTTAGGGTTAGGGTTAGGGTTAGTGTTAGGGTTAGGGCTCGGTTTAGGGTACGGGTTAGGATTAGGGTACGTGTTAGGGTTAGGGTAGGGGTTAGGGTTAGGGTACGCGTTAGGGTTAGGGTAGTTATTAAACCTATCCCACTCTCTAGATACCCCTTAGCACGTAAAGGAATATTATTTGGGGGTCCAGCCATGGAGAAGAGTTTAGACACTAGGATAAAATAAGGAACACATACATTATAAAGAAATCACATTAGGATTCTCTTTTTAAGCTGTTCCTTACAACACTAGTGCTTAGGAAATCTATTGGAGGCAGAAGCAGTCAAGGGTAGCCTAGGGTTAGGGTTAGGCTTAGGGTTAGGCTTAAGGTACGGCTTAGGGTACGGGTTTGGGGAGGGGTTCGGGTACGGCGTAGGGTATGGGTTAGGGTTAGGGTTAGGGTTAGTGTTAGGGTTAGGGCTCGGTTTAGGGTACGGGTTAGTATTAGGGTACGTGTTAGGGTTAGGGTAGGGGTTAGGGTTAGGGTACGCGTTAGGGTTAGGGTAGTTATTAAACCTATCCCACTCTGTAGATACCCCTTAGCACGTAAAGGAATATTATTTGGGGGTCCAGCCATGGAGAAGAGTTTAGACACTAGGATAAAATAAGGAACACATACATTATAAAGAAATCACATTAGGATTCTCTTTTTAAGCTGTTCCTTAAAACACTAGTGCTTAGGAAATCTATTGGAGGAAGAAGCAGTCAAGGGTAGCCTAGGGTTAGGGTTAGGCTTAGGGTTAGAGTTAGGGTACGGCTTAGGGTAGGGGTTCGGGTAGGGGTTCGGGTACGGCGTAGGGTATGGGTTAGGGTTAGGGTTAGGGTTAGTGTTAGGGTTAGGGCTCGGTTTAGGGTACGGGTTAGGATTAGGGTACGTGTTAGGGTTAGGATAGGGGTTAGGGTTAGGGTACGCATTAGGGTTAGGGTAGTTATTAAACCTATCCCACTCTCTAGATACCCCTTAGCACGTAAAGGAATATTATTTGGGGGTCCAGCAATGGAGAAGAGTTTAGACACTAGGATAAGATAAGGAACACACCCATTATAAAGAAATCACATTAGGATTCTCTTTTTAAGCTGTTCCTTCAAACACTAAAGCTTAGGAAATCTATTGGAGGCAGAAGCAGTCAAGGGTAGCCTAGGGTTAGGGTTAGGCTTAGGGTTAGGGTTAGGGTACGGCTTAGGGTTCGGGTACGGCGTAGGGTATGGGTTAGGGTTAGGGTTAGGGTTAGTGTTAGGGTTAGGGCTCGGTTTAGGGTACGGGTTAGGATTAGGGTACGTGTTAGGGTTAGGGTAGGTGTTAGGGTTAGGGTACGCGTTAGGGTTAGGGTAGTTATTAAACCTATCCCACTCTCTAGATACCCCTTACCACGTAAAGGAATATTATTTGGGGGTCCAGCCATGGAGAAGAGTTTAGACACTAGGATAAGATAAGGAACACATACATTATAAAGAAATCACATTAGGATTGTCTTTTTAAGCTGTTCCTTCAAACACTAGTGCTTAGGAAATCTATTGGAGGCAGAAGCAGTCAAGGGTAGCCTAGGGTTAGGGTTAGGCTTAGGGTTAGGGTTAGGGTATGGCTTAGGGTAGGGGTTCGGGAAGGGGTTCAGGTACGGCGTAGGGTATGGGTTAGGGTTAGGGTTAGTGTTAGGGTTAGGGCTCGGTTTAGGGTACGGGTTAGGATTAGGGTACGTGTTAGGGTTAGGGTAGGGGTTAGGGTTAGGGTACGCGTTAGGGTTAGGGTAGTTATTAAACCTATCCCACTCTCTAGATACCCCTTAGCACGTAAAGGAATATTATTTGGGGGTCCAGCCATGGAGAAGAGTTTAGACACTAGGATAAGATAAGGAACACACCCATTATAAAGAAATCACATTAGGATTCTCTTTTTAAGCTGTTCCTTCAAACACTAGTGCTTAGGAAATCTATTGGAGGCAGAAGCAGTCAAGGGTAGCCTAGGGTTAGGGTTAGGCTTAGGGTTAGGCTTAGGGTACGGCTTAGGGTTCGGGTACGGCGTAGGGTATGGGTTAGGGTTAGGGTTAGGGTTAGTGTTAGGGTTAGGGCTCGGTTTAGGGTACGGGTTAGGATTAGGGTACGTGTTAGGGTTAGGGTAGGTGTTAGGGTTAGGGTACGCGTTAGGGTTAGGGTAGTTATTAAACCTATCCCACTCTCTAGATACCCCTTAGCACGTAAAGGAATATTATTTGGGGGTCCAGCCATGGAGAAGAGTTTAGACACTAGGATAAGATAAGGAACACATACATTATAAAGAAATCACATTAGGATTCTCTTTTTAAGCTGTTCCTTCAAACACTAGTGCTTAGGAAATCTATTGGAGGCAGAAGCAGTCAAGGGTAGCCTAGGGTTAGGGTTAGGCTTAGGGTTAGGCTTAGGGTATGGCTTAGGGTACGGGTTCGGGGAGGGGTTCGGGTACGGCATAGGGTATGGGTTAGGGTTAGGGTTAGGGTTAGTGTTAGGGTTAGGGCTCGGTTTAGGGTACGGGTTAGGATTAGGGTACGTGTTAGGGTTAGGGTAGGTGTTAGGGTTAGGGTACGCGTTAGGGTTAGGGTAGTTATTAAACCTATCCCACTCTCTAGATACCCCTTAGCACGTAAAGGAATATTATTTGCGGGTCCAGCCATGGAGAAGAGTTTAGACACTAGGATAAAATAAGGAACACATACATTATAAAGAAATCACATTAGGATTCTCTTTTTAAGCTGTTCCTTCAAACACTAGTGCTTAGGAAATCTATTGGAGGCAGAAGCAGTCAAGGGTAGCCTAGGGTTAGGGTTAGGCTTAGGGTTAGGCTTAGGGTACGGCTTAGGGTTCGGGTACGGCGTAGGGTATGGGTTAGGGTTAGGGTTAGGGTTAGTGTTAGGGTTAGGGCTCGGTTTAGGGTATGGGTTAGGATTAGGGTACGTGTTAGGGTTAGGGTAGGGGTTAGGGTTAGGGTACGCGTTAGGGTTAGGGTAGTTATTAAACCTATCCCACTCTCTAGATACCCCTTAGCACGTAAAGGAATATTATTTGGGGGTCCAGCCATGGAGAAGAGTTTAGACACTAGGATAAAATAAGGAACACATACATTATAAAGAAATCACATTAGGATTCTCTTTTTAAGCTGTTCCTTACAACACTAGTGCTTAGGAAATCTATTGGAGGCAGAAGCAGTCAAGGGTAGCCTAGGGTTAGGGTTAGGCTTAGGGTTAGGCTTAGGGTACGGCTTAGGGTACGGGTTTGGGGAGGGGTTCGGGTACGGCGTAGGGTATGGGTTAGGGTTAGGGTTAGGGTTAGTGTTAGGGTTAGGGCTCGGTTTAGGGTACGGGTTAGGATTAGGGTACGTGTTAGGGTTAGGGTAGGTGTTAGGGTTAGGGTACGCGTTAGGGTTAGGGTAGTTATTAAACCTATCCCACTCTCTAGATACCCCTTAGCACGTAAAGGAATATTATTTGGGGGTCCAGCCATGGAGAAGAGTTTAGACACTAGGATAAAATAAGGAACACATACATTATAAAGAAATCACATTAGGATTCTCTTTTTAAGCTGTTCCTTCAAACACTAGTGCTTAGGAAATCTATTGGAGGCAGAAGCAGTCAAGGGTAGCCTAGGGTTAGGGTTAGGCTTAGGGTTAGGCTTAGGGTACGGCTTAGGGTACGGGTTCGGGGAGGGGTTCGGGTACGGCGTAGGGTATGGGTTAGGGTTAGGGTTAGGGTTAGTGTTAGGGTTAGGGCTCGGTTTAGGGTACGGGTTAGGATTAGGGTACGTGTTAGGGTTAGGGTAGGGGTTAGGGTTAGGGTACGCGTTAGGGTTAGGGTAGTTATTAAACCTATCCCACTCTCTAGATACCCCTTAGCACGTAAAGGAATATTATTTGGGGGTCCAGCCATGGAGAAGAGTTTAGACACTAGGATAAGATAAGGAACACACCCTTTATAAAGAAATCACATTAGGATTCTCTTTTTAAGCTGTTCCTTCAAACACTAGTGCTTAGGAAATCTATTGGAGGCAGAAGCAGTCAAGGGTAGCCTAGGGTTAGGGTTAGGCTTAGGGTTAGGCTTAAGGTACGGCTTAGGGTACGGGTTTGGGGAGGGGTTCGGGTACGGCGTAGGGTATGGGTTAGGGTTAGGGTTAGGGTTAGTGTTAGGGTTAGGGCTCGGTTTAGGGTACGGGTTAGGATTAGGGTACGTGTTAGGGTTAGGGTAGGGGTTAGGGTTAGGGTAGGTGTTAGGGTTAGGGTACGCGTTAGGGTTAGGGTAGTTATTAAACCTATCCCACTCTCTAGATACCCCTTACCACGTAAAGGAATATTATTTGGGGGTCCAGCCATGGAGAAGAGTTTAGACACTAGGATAAGATAAGAAACACATACATTATAAAGAAATCACATTAGGATTCTCTTTTTAAGCTGTTCCTTCAAACACTAGTGCTTAGGAAATCTATTGGAGGCAGAAGCAGTCAAGGGTAGCCTAGGGTTAGGGTTAGGCTTAGGGTTAGGGTTAGGGTACGGCTTAGGGTAGGGGTTCGGGGAGGGGTTCGGGTACGGCGTAGGGTATGGGTTAGGGTTAGGGTTAGGGTTAGTGTTAGGGTTAGGGCTCGGTTTAGGGTACGGGTTAGGATTAGGGTACGTGTTAGGGTTAGGGTAGGGGTTAGGGTTAGGGTACGCGTTAGGGTTAGGGTAGTTATTAAACCTATCCCACTCTCTAGATACCCCTTAGCACGTAAAGGAATATTATTTGGGGGTCCAGCCATGGAGAAGAGTTTAGACACTAGGATAAGATAAGGAACACACCCATTATAAAGAAATCACATTAGGATTCTCTTTTTAAGCTGTTCCTTCAAACACTAGTGCTTAGGAAATCTATTGGAGGCAGAAGCAGTCAAGGGTAGCCTAGGGTTAGGGTTAGGCTTAGGGTTAGGCTTAGGGTACGGCTTAGGGTTCGGGTACGGCGTAGGGTATGGGTTAGGGTTAGGGTTAGGGTTAGTGTTAGGGTTAGGGCTCGGTTTAGGGTACGGGTTAGGATTAGGGTACGTGTTAGGGTTAGGGTAGGTGTTAGGGTTAGGGTACGCGTTAGGGTTAGGGTAGTTATTAAACCTATCCCACTCTCTAGATACCCCTTAGCACGTAAAGGAATATTATTTGGGGGTCCAGCCATGGAGAAGAGTTTAGACACTAGGATAAGATAAGGAACACATACATTATAAAGAAATCACATTAGGATTCTCTTTTTAAGCTGTTCCTTCAAACACTAGTGCTTAGGAAATCTAATGGAGGCAGAAGCAGTCAAGGGTAGCCTAGGGTTAGGGTTAGGCTTAGGGTTAGGCTTAGGGTATGGCTTAGGGTACGGGTTCGGGGAGGGGTTCGGGTACGGCATAGGGTATGGGTTAGGGTTAGGGTTAGGGTTAGTGTTAGGGTTAGGGCTCGGTTTAGGGTACGGGTTAGGATTAGGGTACGTGTTAGGGTTAGGGTAGGTGTTAGGGTTAGGGTACGCGTTAGGGTTAGGGTAGTTATTAAACCTATCCCACTCTCTAGATACCCCTTAGCACGTAAAGGAATATTATTTGCGGGTCCAGCCATGGAAAAGAGTTTAGACACTAGGATAAAATAAGGAACACATACATTATAAAGAAATCACATTAGGATTCTCTTTTTAAGCTGTTCCTTAAAACACTAGTGCTTAGGAAATCTATTGGAGGCAGAAGCAGTCAAGGGTAGCCTAGGGTTAGGGTTAGGCTTAGGGTTAGGCTTAGGGTACGGCTTAGGGTTCGGGTACGGCGTAGGGTATGGGTTAGGGTTAGGGTTAGGGTTAGTGTTAGGGTTAGGGCTCGGTTTAGGGTACGGGTTAGGATTAGGGTACGTGTTAGGGTTAGGGTAGGGGTTAGGGTTAGGGTACGCGTTAGGGTTAGGGTAGTTATTAAACCTATCCCACTCTCTAGATACCCCTTAGCACGTAAAGGAATATTATTTGGGGGTCCAGCCATGGAGAAGAGTTTAGACACTAGGATAAAATAAGGAACACATACATTATAAAGAAATCACATTAGGATTCTCTTTTTAAGCTGTTCCTTACAACACTAGTGCTTAGGAAATCTATTGGAGGCAGAAGCAGTCAAGGGTAGCCTAGGGTTAGGGTTAGGCTTAGGGTTAGGCTTAGGGTACGGCTTAGGGTACGGGTTTGGGGAGGGGTTCGGGTACGGCGTAGGGTATTGGTTAGGGTTAGGGTTAGGGTTAGTGTTAGGGTTAGGGCTCGGTTTAGGGTACGGGTTAGGATTAGGGTACGTGTTAGGGTTAGGGTAGGGGTTAGGGTTAGGGTACGCGTTAGGGTTAGGGTAGTTATTAAACCTATCCCACTCTCTAGATACCCCTTAGCACGTAAAGGAATATTATTTGGGGGTCCAGCCATGGAGAAGAGTTTAGACACTAGGATAAAATAAGGAACACATACATTATAAAGAAATCACATTAGGATTCTCTTTTTAAGCTGTTCCTTCAAACACTAGTGCTTAGGAAATCTATTGGAGGCAGAAGCAGTCAAGGGTAGCCTAGGGTTAGGGTTAGGCTTAGGGTTAGGCTTAGGGTACGGCTTAGGGTACGGGTTCGGGGAGGGGTTCGGGTACGGCGTAGGGTATGGGTTAGGGTTAGGGTTAGGGTTAGTGTTAGGGTTAGGGCTCGGTTTAGGGTACGGGTTAGGATTAGGGTACGTGTTAGGGTTAGGGTAGGTGTTAGGGTTAGGGTACGCGTTAGGGTTAGGGTAGTTATTAAACCTATCCCACTCTCTAGATACCCCTTAGCACGTAAAGGAATATTATTTGGGGGTCCAGCCATGGAGAAGAGTTTAGACACTAGGATAAGATAAGGAACACACCCATTATAAAGAAATCACATTAGGATTCTCTTTTTAAGCTGTTCCTTCAAACACTAGTGCTTAGGAAATCTATTGGAGGCAGAAGCAGTCAAGGGTAGCCTAGGGTTAGGGTTAGGCTTAGGGTTAGGCTTAGGGTACGGCTTAGGGTTCGGGTACGGCGTAGGGTATGGGTTAGGGTTAGGGTTAGGGTTAGTGTTAGGGTTAGGGCTCGGTTTAGGGTACGGGTTAGGATTAGGGTACGTGTTAGGGTTAGGGTAGGTGTTAGGGTTAGGGTACGCGTTAGGGTTAGGGTAGTTATTAAACCTATCCCACTCTCTAGATACCCCTTAGCACGTAAAGGAATATTATTTGGGGGTCCAGCCATGGAGAAGAGTTTAGACACTAGGATAAGATAAGGAACACATACATTATAAAGAAATCACATTAGGATTCTCTTTTTAAGCTGTTCCTTCAAACACTAGTGCTTAGGAAATCTATTGGAGGCAGAAGCAGTCAACGGTAGCCTAGGGTTAGGGTTAGGCTTAGGGTTAGGTTTAGGGTATGGCTTAGGGTACGGGTTCGGGGAGGGGTTCGGGTACGGCATAGGGTATGGGTTAGGGTTAGGGTTAGGGCTCGGTTTAGGGTACGGGTTAGGATTAGGGTACGTGTTAGGGTTAGGGTAGGTGTTAGGGTTAAGTACGCGTTAGGGTTAGGGTAGTTATTAAACCTATCCCACTCTCTAGATACCCCTTAGCACGTAAAGGAATATTATTTGCGGGTCCAGCCATGGAGAAGAGTTTAGACACTAGGATAAAATAAGGAACACATACATTATAAAGAAATCACATTAGGATTCTCTTTTTAAGCTGTTCCTTAAAACACTAGTGCTTAGGAAATCTATTGGAGGCAGAAGCAGTCAAGGGTAGCCTAGGGTTAGGGTTAGGCTTAGGGTTAGGCTTAGGGTACGGCTTAGGGTTCGGGTACGGCGTAGGGTATGGGTTAGGGTTAGGGTTAGGGTTAGTGTTAGGGTTAGGGCTCGGTTTAGGGTACGGGTTAGGATTAGGGTACGTGTTAGGGTTAGGGTAGGTGTTAGGGTTAGGGTACGCGTTAGGGTTAGGGTAGTTATTAAACCTATCCCACTCTCTAGATACCCCTTAGCACGTAAAGGAATATTATTTGGGGGTCCAGCCATGGAGAAGAGTTTAGACACTAGGATAAAATAAGGAACACATACATTATAAAGAAATCACATTAGGATTCTCTTTTTAAGCTGTTCCTTCAAACACTAGTGCTTAGGAAATCTATTGGAGGCAGAAGCAGTCAAGGGTAGCCTAGGGTTAGGGTTAGGCTTAGGGTTAGGCTTAGGGTACGGCTTAGGGTACGGGTTCGGTGAGGGGTTCGGGTACGGCGTAGGGTATGGGTTAGGGTTAGGGTTAGGGTTAGTGTTAGGGTTAGGGCTCGGTTTAGGGTACGGGTTAGGATTAGGGTACGTGTTAGGGTTAGGGTAGGTGTTAGGGTTAGGGTACGCGTTAGGGTTAGGGTAGTTATTAAACCTATCCCACTCTCTAGATACCCCTTAGCACGTGAAGGAATATTATTTGGGGGTCCAGCCATGGAGAAGAGTTTAGACACTAGGATAAAATAAGGAACACATACATTATAAAGAAATCACATTAGGATTCTCTTTTTAAGCTGTTCCTTCAAACACTAGTGCTTAGGAAATCTATTGGAGGCAGAAGCAGTCAAGGGTAGCCTAGAGTTAGGGTTAGGCTTAGGGTTAGGGTTAGGGTACGGCTTAGGGTAGGGGTTCGGGGAGGGGTTCGGGTACGGCGTAGGGTATGGGTTAGGGTTAGGGTTAGGGTTAGTGTTAGGGTTAGGGCTCGGTTTAGGGTACGGGTTAGGATTAGGGTACGTGTTAGGGTTAGGGTAGGGGTTAGGGTGAGGGTACGCGTTAGGGTTAGGGTAGTTATTAAACCTATCCCACTCTCTAGATACCCCTTAGCACGTAAAGGAATATTATTTGGGGGTGCAGCCATGGAGAAGAGTTTAGACACTAGGATAAGATAAGGAACACACCCATTATAAAGAAATCACATTAGGATTCTCTTTTTAAGCTGTTCCTTACAACACTAGTGCTTAGGAAATCTATTGGAGGCAGAAGCAGTCAAGGGTAGCCTAGGGTTAGGGTTAGGCTTAGGGTTAGGCTTAAGGTACGGCTTAGGGTACGGGTTTGGGGAGGGGTTCGGGTACGGCGTAGGGTATGGGTTAGGGTTAGGGTTAGGGTTAGTGTTAGGGTTAGGGCTCGGTTTAGGGTACGGGTTAGTATTAGGGTACGTGTTAGGGTTAGGGTAGGGGTTAGGGTTAGGGTACGCGTTAGGGTTAGGGTAGTTATTAAACCTATCCCACTCTCTAGATACCCCTTAGCATGTAAAGGAATATTATTTGGGGGTCCAGCCATGGAGAAGAGTTTAGACACTAGGATAAAATAAGGAACACATACATTATAAAGAAATCACATTAGGATTCTCTTTTTAAGCTGTTCCTTAAAACACTAGTGCTTAGGAAATCTATTGGAGGCAGAAGCAGTCAAGGGTAGCCTAGGGTTAGGGTTAGGCTTAGGGTTAGGGTTAGGGTACGGCTTAGGGTAGGGGTTCGGGGAGGGGTTCGGGTACGGCGTAGGGTATGGGTTAGGGTTAGGGTTAGGGTTAGTGTTAGGGTTAGGGCTCGGTTTAGGGTACGGGTTAGGATTAGGGTACGTGTTAGGGTTAGGATAGGGGTTAGGGTTAGGGTACGCATTAGGGTTAGGGTAGTTATTAAACCTATCCCACTCTCTAGATACCCCTTAGCACGTAAAGGAATATTATTTGGGGGTCCAGCCATGGAGAAGAGTTTAGACACTAGGATAAGATAAGGAACACACCCATTATAAAGAAATCACATTAGGATTCTCTTTTTAAGCTGTTCCTTCAAACACTAAAGCTTAGGAAATCTATTGGAGGCAGAAGCAGTCAAGGGTAGCCTAGGGTTAGGGTTAGGCTTAGGGTTAGGGTTAGGGTACGGCTTAGGGTTCGGGTACGGCGTAGGGTATGGGTTAGGGTTAGGGTTAGGGTTAGTGTTAGGGTTAGGGCTCGGTTTAGGGTACGGGTTAGGATTAGGGTACGTGTTAGGGTTAGGGTAGGTGTTAGGGTTAGGGTACGCGTTAGGGTTAGGGTAGTTATTAAACCTATCCCACTCTCTAGATACCCCTTACCACGTAAAGGAATATTATTTGGGGGTCCAGCCATGGAGAAGAGTTTAGACACTAGGATAAGATAAGGAACACATACATTATAAAGAAATCACATTAGGATTCTCTTTTTAAGCTGTTCCTTCAAACACTAGTGCTTAGGAAATCTATTGGAGGCAGAAGCAGTCAAGGGTAGCCTAGGGTTAGGGTTAGGCTTAGGGTTAGGGTTAGGGTATGGCTTAGGGTAGGGGTTCGGGAAGGGGTTCGGATACGGCGTAGGGTATGGGTTAGGGTTAGGGTTAGGGTTAGTGTTAGGGTTAGGGCTCGGTTTAGGGTACGGGTTAGGATTAGGGTACGTGTTAGGGTTAGGGTAGGGGTTAGGGTTAGGGTACGCGTTAGGGTTAGGGTAGTTATTAAACCTATCCCACTCTCTAGATACCCCTTAGCACGTAAAGGAATATTATTTGGGGGTCCAGCCATGGAGAAGAGTTTAGACACTAGGATAAGATAAGGAACACACCCATTATAAAGAAATCACATTAGGATTCTCTTTTTAAGCTGTTCCTTCAAACACTAGTGCTTAGGAAATCTATTGGAGGCAGAAGCAGTCAAGGGTAGCCTAGGGTTAGGGTTAGGCTTAGGGTTAGGCTTAGGGTACGGCTTAGGGTTCGGGTACGGCGTAGGGTATGGGTTAGGGTTAGGGTTAGGGTTAGTGTTAGGGTTAGGGCTCGGTTTAGGGTACGGGTTAGGATTAGGGTACGTGTTAGGGTTAGGGTAGGTGTTAGGGTTAGGGTACGCGTTAGGGTTAGGGTAGTTATTAAACCTATCCCACTCTCTAGATACCCCTTAGCACGTAAAGGAATATTATTTGGGGGTCCAGCCATGGAGAAGAGTTTAGACACTAGGATAAGATAAGGAACACATACATTATAAAGAAATCACATTAGGATTCTCTTTTTAAGCTGTTCCTTCAAACACTAGTGCTTAGGAAATCTATTGGAGGCAGAAGCAGTCAAGGGTAGCCTAGGGTTAGGGTTAGGCTTAGGGTTAGGCTTAGGGTATGGCTTAGGGTACGGGTTCGGGGAGGGGTTCGGGTACGGCATAGGGTATGGGTTAGGGTTAGGGTTAGGGTTAGTGTTAGGGTTAGGGCTCGGTTTAGGGTACGGGTTAGGATTAGGGTACGTGTTAGGGTTAGGGTAGGTGTTAGGGTTAGGGTACGCGTTAGGGTTAGGGTAGTTATTAAACCTATCCCACTCTCTAGATACCCCTTAGCAGGTGAAGGAATATTATTTGGGGGTCCAGCCATGGAGAAGAGTTTAGACACTAGGATAAAATAAGGAACACATACATTATAAAGAAATCACATTAGGATTCTCTTTTTAAGCTGTTCCTTCAAACACTAGTGCTTAGGAAATCTATTGGAGGCAGAAGCAGTCAAGGGTAGCCTAGGGTTAGGGTTAGGCTTAGGGTTAGGCTTAGGGTACGGCTTAGGGTACGGGTTTGGGGAGGGGTTCGGGTACGGCGTAGGGTATTGGTTAGGGTTAGGGTTAGGGTTAGTGTTAGGGTTAGGGCTCGGTTTAGGGTACGGGTTAGGATTAGGGTACGTGTTAGGGTTAGGGTAGGGGTTAGGGTTAGGGTACGCGTTAGGGTTAGGGTAGTTATTAAACCTATCCCACTCTCTAGATACCCCTTAGCACGTAAAGGAATATTATTTGGGGGTCCAGCCATGGAGAAGAGTTTAGACACTAGGATAAAATAAGGAACACATACATTATAAAGAAATCACATTAGGATTCTCTTTTTAAGCTGTTCCTTCAAACACTAGTGCTTAGGAAATCTATTGGAGGCAGAAGCAGTCAAGGGTAGCCTAGGGTTAGGGTTAGGCTTAGGGTTAGGCTTAGGGTACGGCTTAGGGTACGGGTTCGGGGAGGGGTTCGGGTACGGCGTAGGGTATGGGTTAGGGTTAGGGTTAGGGTTAGTGTTAGGGTTAGGGCTCGGTTTAGGGTACGGGTTAGGATTAGGGTACGTGTTAGGGTTAGGGTAGGTGTTAGGGTTAGGGTACGCGTTAGGGTTAGGGTAGTTATTAAACCTATCCCACTCTCTAGATACCCCTTAGCACGTAAAGGAATATTATTTGGGGGTCCAGCCATGGAGAAGAGTTTAGACACTAGGATAAGATAAGGAACACACCCATTATAAAGAAATCACATTAGGATTCTCTTTTTAAGCTGTTCCTTCAAACACTAGTGCTTAGGAAATCTATTGGAGGCAGAAGCAGTCAAGGGTAGCCTAGGGTTAGGGTTAGGCTTAGGGTTAGGCTTAGGGTACGGCTTAGGGTTCGGGTACGGCGTAGGGTATGGGTTAGGGTTAGGGTTAGGGTTAGTGTTAGGGTTAGGGCTCGGTTTAGGGTACGGGTTAGGATTAGGGTACGTGTTAGGGTTAGGGTAGGTGTTAGGGTTAGGGTACGCGTTAGGGTTAGGGTAGTTATTAAACCTATCCCACTCTCTAGATACCCCTTAGCACGTAAAGGAATATTATTTGGGGGTCCAGCCATGGAGAAGAGTTTAGACACTAGGATAAGATAAGGAACACATACATTATAAAGAAATCACATTAGGATTCTCTTTTTAAGCTGTTCCTTCAAACACTAGTGCTTAGGAAATCTATTGGAGGCAGAAGCAGTCAACGGTAGCCTAGGGTTAGGGTTAGGCTTAGGGTTAGGTTTAGGGTATGGCTTAGGGTACGGGTTCGGGGAGGGGTTCGGGTACGGCATAGGGTATGGGTTAGGGTTAGGGTTAGGGCTCGGTTTAGGGTACGGGTTAGGATTAGGGTACGTGTTAGGGTTAGGGTAGGTGTTAGGGTTAAGTACGCGTTAGGGTTAGGGTAGTTATTAAACCTATCCCACTCTCTAGATACCCCTTAGCACGTAAAGGAATATTATTTGCGGGTCCAGCCATGGAGAAGAGTTTAGACACTAGGATAAAATAAGGAACACATACATTATAAAGAAATCACATTAGGATTCTCTTTTTAAGCTGTTCCTTAAAACACTAGTGCTTAGGAAATCTATTGGAGGCAGAAGCAGTCAAGGGTAGCCTAGGGTTAGGGTTAGGCTTAGGGTTAGGCTTAGGGTACGGCTTAGGGTTCGGGTACGGCGTAGGGTATGGGTTAGGGTTAGGGTTAGGGTTAGTGTTAGGGTTAGGGCTCGGTTTAGGGTACGGGTTAGGATTAGGGTACGTGTTAGGGTTAGGGTAGGTGTTAGGGTTAGGGTACGCGTTAGGGTTAGGGTAGTTATTAAACCTATCCCACTCTCTAGATACCCCTTAGCACGTAAAGGAATATTATTTGGGGGTCCAGCCATGGAGAAGAGTTTAGACACTAGGATAAAATAAGGAACACATACATTATAAAGAAATCACATTAGGATTCTCTTTTTAAGCTGTTCCTTCAAACACTAGTGCTTAGGAAATCTATTGGAGGCAGAAGCAGTCAAGGGTAGCCTAGGGTTAGGGTTAGGCTTAGGGTTAGGCTTAGGGTACGGCTTAGGGTACGGGTTCGGTGAGGGGTTCGGGTACGGCGTAGGGTATGGGTTAGGGTTAGGGTTAGGGTTAGTGTTAGGGTTAGGGCTCGGTTTAGGGTACGGGTTAGGATTAGGGTACGTGTTAGGGTTAGGGTAGGTGTTAGGGTTAGGGTACGCGTTAGGGTTAGGGTAGTTATTAAACCTATCCCACTCTCTAGATACCCCTTAGCACGTGAAGGAATATTATTTGGGGGTCCAGCCATGGAGAAGAGTTTAGACACTAGGATAAAATAAGGAACACATACATTATAAAGAAATCACATTAGGATTCTCTTTTTAAGCTGTTCCTTCAAACACTAGTGCTTAGGAAATCTATTGGAGGCAGAAGCAGTCAAGGGTAGCCTAGAGTTAGGGTTAGGCTTAGGGTTAGGGTTAGGGTACGGCTTAGGGTAGGGGTTCGGGGAGGGGTTCGGGTACGGCGTAGGGTATGGGTTAGGGTTAGGGTTAGGGTTAGTGTTAGGGTTAGGGCTCGGTTTAGGGTACGGGTTAGGATTAGGGTACGTGTTAGGGTTAGGGTAGGGGTTAGGGTTAGGGTACGCGTTAGGGTTAGGGTAGTTATTAAACCTATCCCACTCTCTAGATACCCCTTAGCACGTAAAGGAATATTATTTGGGGGTGCAGCCATGGAGAAGAGTTTAGACACTAGGATAAGATAAGGAACACACCCATTATAAAGAAATCACATTAGGATTCTCTTTTTAAGCTGTTCCTTACAACACTAGTGCTTAGGAAATCTATTGGAGGCAGAAGCAGTCAAGGGTAGCCTAGGGTTAGGGTTAGGCTTAGGGTTAGGCTTAAGGTACGGCTTAGGGTACGGGTTTGGGGAGGGGTTCGGGTACGGCGTAGGGTATGGGTTAGGGTTAGGGTTAGGGTTAGTGTTAGGGTTAGGGCTCGGTTTAGGGTACGGGTTAGTATTAGGGTACGTGTTAGGGTTAGGGTAGGGGTTAGGGTTAGGGTACGCGTTAGGGTTAGGGTAGTTATTAAACCTATCCCACTCTCTAGATACCCCTTAGCACGTAAAGGAATATTATTTGGGGGTCCAGCCATGGAGAAGAGTTTAGACACTAGGATAAAATAAGGAACACATACATTATAAAGAAATCACATTAGGATTCTCTTTTTAAGCTGTTCCTTAAAACACTAGTGCTTAGGAAATCTATTGGAGGCAGAAGCAGTCAAGGGTAGCCTAGGGTTAGGGTTAGGCTTAGGGTTAGGGTTAGGGTACGGCTTAGGGTAGGGGTTCGGGGAGGGGTTCGGGTACGGCGTAGGGTATGGGTTAGGGTTAGGGTTAGGGTTAGTGTTAGGTTTAGGGCTCGGTTTAGGGTACGGGTTAGGATTAGGGTACGTGTTAGGGTTAGGATAGGGGTTAGGGTTAGGGTACACATTAGGGTTAGGGTAGTTATTAAACCTATCCCACTCTCTAGATACCCCTTAGCACGTAAAGGAATATTATTTGGGGGTCCAGCCATGGAGAAGAGTTTAGACACTAGGATAAGATAAGGAACACACCCATTATAAAGAAATCACATTAGGATTCTCTTTTTAAGCTGTTCCTTCAAACACTAAAGCTTAGGAAATCTATTGGAGGCAGAAGCAGTCAAGGGTAGCCTAGGGTTAGGGTTAGGCTTAGGGTTAGGGTTAGGGTACGGCTTAGGGTTCGGGTACGGCGTAGGGTATGGGTTAGGGTTAGGGTTAGGGTTAGTGTTAGGGTTAGGGCTCGGTTTAGGGTACGGGTTAGGATTAGGGTACGTGTTAGGGTTAGGGTAGGTGTTAGGGTTAGGGTACGCGTTAGGGTTAGGGTAGTTATTAAACCTATCCCACTCTCTAGATACCCCTTACCACGTAAAGGAATATTATTTGGGGGTCCAGCCATGGAGAAGAGTTTAGACACTAGGATAAGATAAGGAACACATACATTATAAAGAAATCACATTAGGATTCTCTTTTTAAGCTGTTCCTTCAAACACTAGTGCTTAGGAAATCTATTGGAGGCAGAAGCAGTCAAGGGTAGCCTAGGGTTAGGGTTAGGCTTAGGGTTAGGGTTAGGGTATGGCTTAGGGTAGGGGTTCGGGAAGGGGTTCGGATACGGCGTAGGGTATGGGTTAGGGTTAGGGTTAGGGTTAGTGTTAGGGTTAGGGCTCGGTTTAGGGTACGGGTTAGGATTAGGGTACGTGTTAGGGTTAGGGTAGGGGTTAGGGTTAGGGTACGCGTTAGGGTTAGGGTAGTTATTAAACCTATCCCACTCTCTAGATACCCCTTAGCACGTAAAGGAATATTATTTGGGGGTCCAGCCATGGAGAAGAGTTTAGACACTAGGATAAGATAAGGAACACACCCATTATAAAGAAATCACATTAGGATTCTCTTTTTAAGCTGTTCCTTCAAACACTAGTGCTTAGGAAATCTATTGGAGGCAGAAGCAGTCAAGGGTAGCCTAGGGTTAGGGTTAGGCTTAGGGTTAGGCTTAGGGTACGGCTTAGGGTTCGGGTACGGCGTAGGGTATGGGTTAGGGTTAGGGTTAGGGTTAGTGTTAGGGTTAGGGCTCGGTTTAGGGTACGGGTTAGGATTAGGGTACGTGTTAGGGTTAGGGTAGGTGTTAGGGTTAGGGTACGCGTTAGGGTTAGGGTAGTTATTAAACCTATCCCACTCTCTAGATACCCCTTAGCACGTAAAGGAATATTATTTGGGGGTCCAGCCATGGAGAAGAGTTTAGACACTAGGATAAGATAAGGAACACATACATTATAAAGAAATCACATTAGGATTCTCTTTTTAAGCTGTTCCTTCAAACACTAGTGCTTAGGAAATCTATTGGAGGCAGAAGCAGTCAAGGGTAGCCTAGGGTTAGGGTTAGGCTTAGGGTTAGGCTTAGGGTATGGCTTAGGGTACGGGTTCGGGGAGGGGTTCGGGTACGGCATAGGGTATGGGTTAGGGTTAGGGTTAGGGTTAGTGTTAGGGTTAGGGCTCGGTTTAGGGTACGGGTTAGGATTAGGGTACGTGTTAGGGTTAGGGTAGGTGTTAGGGTTAGGGTACGCGTTAGGGTTAGGGTAGTTATTAAACCTATCCCACTCTCTAGATACCCCTTAGCACGTGAAGGAATATTATTTGGGGGTCCAGCCATGGAGAAGAGTTTAGACACTAGGATAAAATAAGGAACACATACATTATAAAGAAATCACATTAGGATTCTCTTTTTAAGCTGTTCCTTCAAACACTAGTGCTTAGGAAATCTATTGGAGGCAGAAGCAGTCAAGGGTAGCCTAGAGTTAGGGTTAGGCTTAGGGTTAGGGTTAGGGTACGGCTTAGGGTAGGGGTTCGGAGAGGGGTTCGGGTACGGCGTAGGGTATGGGTTAGGGTTAGGGTTAGGGTTAGTGTTAGGGTTAGGGCTCGGTTTAGGGTATGGGTTAGGATTAGGGTACGTGTTAGGGTTAGGGTAGGGGTTAGGGTTAGGGTACGCGTTAGGGTTAGGGTAGTTATTAAACCTATCCCACTCTCTAGATACCCCTTAGCACGTAAAGGAATATTATTTGGGGGTCCAGCCATGGAGAAGAGTTTAGACACTAGGATAAAATAAGGAACACATACATTATAAAGAAATCACATTAGGATTCTCTTTTTAAGCTGTTCCTTACAACACTAGTGCTTAGGAAATCTATTGGAGGCAGAAGCAGTCAAGGGTAGCCTAGGGTTAGGGTTAGGCTTAGGGTTAGGCTTAGGGTACGGCTTAGGGTACGGGTTTGGGGAGGGGTTCGGGTACGGCGTAGGGTATGGGTTAGGGTTAGGGTTAGGGTTAGTGTTAGGGTTAGGGCTCGGTTTAGGGTACGTGTTAGGATTAGGGTACGTGTTAGGGTTAGGGTAGGTGTTAGGGTTAGGGTACGCGTTAGGGTTAGGGTAGTTATTAAACCTATCCCACTCTCTAGATACCCCTTAGCACGTAAAGGAATATTATTTGGGGGTCCAGCCATGGAGAAGAGTTTAGACACTAGGATAAAATAAGGAACACATACATTATAAAGAAATCACATTAGGATTCTCTTTTTAAGCTGTTCCTTCAAACACTAGTGCTTAGGAAATCTATTGGAGGCAGAAGCAGTCAAGGGTAGCCTAGGGTTAGGGTTAGGCTTAGGGTTAGGCTTAGGGTACGGCTTAGGGTACGGGTTCGGGGAGGGGTTCGGGTACGGCGTAGGGTATGGGTTAGGGTTAGGGTTAGGGTTAGTGTTAGGGTTAGGGCTCGGTTTAGGGTACGGGTTAGGATTAGGGTACGTGTTAGGGTTAGGGTAGGTGTTAGGGTTAGGGTACGCGTTAGGGTTAGGGTAGTTATTAAACCTATCCCACTCTCTAGATACCCCTTAGCACGTAAAGGAATATTATTTGGGGGTCCAGCCATGGAGAAGAGTTTAGACACTAGGATAAAATAAGGAACACATACATTATAAAGAAATCACATTAGGATTCTCTTTTTAAGCTGTTCCTTCAAACACTAGTGCTTAGGAAATCTATTGGAGGCAGAAGCAGTCAAGGGTAGCCTAGGGTTAGGGTTAGGCTTAGGGTTAGGGTTAGGGTACGGCTTAGGGTAGGGGTTCGGGGAGGGGTTCGGGTACGGCGTAGGGTATGGGTTAGGGTTAGGGTTAGGGTTAGTGTTAGGGTTAGGGCTCGGTTTAGGGTACGGGTTAGGATTAGGGTACGTGTTAGGGTTAGGGTAGGGGTTAGGGTTAGGGTACGCGTTAGGGTTAGGGTAGTTATTAAACCTATCCCACTCTCTAGATACCCCTTAGCACGTAAAGGAATATTATTTGGGGGTCCAGCCATGGAGAAGAGTTTAGACACTAGGATAAGATAAGGAACACACCCATTATAAAGAAATCACATTAGGATTCTCTTTTTAAGCTGTTCCTTCAAACACTAGTGCTTAGGAAATCTATTGGAGGCAGAAGCAGTCAAGGGTAGCCTAGGGTTAGGCTTAGGGTTAGGCTTAGGGTACGGCTTAGGGTACGGCTTAGGGTTCGGGTACGGCGTAGGGTATGGGTTAGGGTTAGGGTTAGGGTTAGTGTTAGGGTTAGGGCTCGGTTTAGGGTACGGGTTAGGATTAGGGTACGTGTTAGGGTTAGGGTAGGTGTTAGGGTTAGGGTAGTTATTAAACCTATCCCACTCTCTAGATACCCCTTACCACGTAAAGGAATATTATTTGGGGGTCCAGCCATGGAGAAGAGTTTAGACACTAGGATAAGATAAGGAACACATACATTATAAAGAAATCACATTAGGATTCTCTTTTTAAGCTGTTCCTTCAAACACTAGTGCTTAGGAAATCTATTGGAGGCAGAAGCAGTCAAGGGTAGCCTAGGGTTAGGGTTAGGCTTAGGGTTAGGCTTAGGGTATGGCTTAGGGTACGGGTTCGGGGAGGGGTTCGGGTACGGCATAGGGTATGTGTTAGGGTTAGGTTTAGGGTTAGTGTTAGGGTTAGGGCTCGGTTTAGGGTACGGGTTAGGATTAGGGTACGTGTTAGGGTTAGGGTAGGTGTTAGGGTTAGGGTACGCGTTAGGGTTAGGGTAGTTATTAAACCTATCCCACTCTCTAGATACCCCTTAGCACGTAAAGGAATATTATTTGCGGGTCCAGCCATGGAAAAGAGTTTAGACACTAGGATAAAATAAGGAACACATACATTATAAAGAAATCACATTAGGATTCTCTTTTTAATCTGTTCCTTAAAACACTAGTGCTTAGGAAATCTATTGGAGGCAGAAGCAGTCAAGGGTAGCCTAGGGTTAGGGTTAGGCTTAGGGTTAGGCTTAGGGTACGGCTTAGGGTTCGGGTACGGCGTAGGGTATGGGTTAGGGTTAGGGTTAGGGTTAGTGTTAGGGTTAGGGCTCGGTTTACGGTACGGGTTAGGATTAGGGTACGTGTTAGGGTTAGGGTAGGGGTTAGGGTTAGGGTACGCGTTAGGGTTAGGGTAGTTATTAAAGCTATCCCACTCTCTAGATACCCCTTAGCACGTAAAGGAATATTATTTGGGGGTCCAGCCATGGAGAAGAGTTTAGACACTAGGATAAAATAAGGAACACATACATTATAAAGAAATCACATTAGGATTCTCTTTTTAAGCTGTTCCTTACAACACTAGTGCTTAGGAAATCTATTGGAGGCAGAAGCAGTCAAGGGTAGCCTAGGGTTAGGGTTAGGCTTAGGGTTAGGCTTAGGGTACGGCTTAGGGTACGGGTTTGGGGAGGGGTTCGGGTACGGCGTAGGGTATTGGTTAGGGTTAGGGTTAGGGTTAGTGTTAGGGTTAGGGCTCGGTTTAGGGTACGGGTTAGGATTAGGGTACGTGTTAGGGTTAGGGTAGGGGTTAGGGTTAGGGTACGCGTTAGGGTTAGGGTAGTTATTAAACCTATCCCACTCTCTAGATACCCCTTAGCACGTAAAGGAATATTATTTGGGGGTCCAGCCATGGAGAAGAGTTTAGACACTAGGATAAAATAAGGAACACATACATTATAAAGAAATCACATTAGGATTCTCTTTTTAAGCTGTTCCTTCAAACACTAGTGCTTAGGAAATCTATTGGAGGCAGAAGCAGTCAAGGGTAGCCTAGGGTTAGGGTTAGGCTTAGGGTTAGGGTTAGGATACGGCTTAGGGTAGGGGTTCGGGGAGGGGTTCGGGTACGGCGTAGGGTATGGGTTAGGGTTAGGGTTAGGGTTAGTGTTAGGGTTAGGGCTCGGTTTAGGGTACGGGTTAGGATTAGGGTACGTGTTAGGGTTAGGGTAGGGGTTAGGGTTAGGGTACGCGTTAGGGTTAGGGTAGTTATTAAACCTATCCCACTCTCTAGATACCCCTTAGCACGTAAAGGAATATTATTTGGGGGTCCAGCCATGGAGAAGAGTTTAGACACTAGGATAAGATAAGGAACACACCCATTATAAAGAAATCACATTAGGATTCTCTTTTTAAGCTGTTCCTTCAAACACTAGTGCTTAGGAAATCTATTGGAGGCAGAAGCAGTCAAGGGTAGCCTAGGGTTAGGCTTAGGGTTAGGCTTAGGGTACGGCTTAGGGTACGGCTTAGGGTTCGGGTACGGCGTAGGGTATGGGTTAGGGTTAGGGTTAGGGTTAGTGTTAGGGTTAGGGCTCGGTTTAGGGTACGGGTTAGGATTAGGGTACGTGTTAGGGTTAGGGTAGGTGTTAGGGTTAGGGTAGTTATTAAACCTATCCCACTCTCTAGATACCCCTTAGCACGTAAAGGAATATTATTTGGGGGTGCAGCCATGGAGAAGAGTTTAGACACTAGGATAAGATAAGGAACACACCCATTATAAAGAAATCACATTAGGATTCTCTTTTTAAGCTGTTCCTTACAACACTAGTGCTTAGGAAATCTATTGGAGGCAGAAGCAGTCAAGGGTAGCCTAGGGTTAGGGTTAGGCTTAGGGTTAGGCTTAAGGTACGGCTTAGGGTACGGGTTTGGGGAGGGGTTCGGGTACGGCGTAGGGTATGGGTTAGGGTTAGGGTTAGGGTTAGTGTTAGGGTTAGGGCTCGGTTTAGGGTACGGGTTAGTATTAGGGTACGTGTTAGGGTTAGGGTAGGGGTTAGGGTTAGGGTACGCGTTAGGGTTAGGGTAGTTATTAAACCTATCCCACTCTCTAGATACCCCTTAGCACGTAAAGGAATATTATTTGGGGGTCCAGCCATGGAGAAGAGTTTAGACACTAGGATAAAATAAGGAACACATACATTATAAAGAAATCACATTAGGATTCTCTTTTTAAGCTGTTCCTTAAAACACTAGTGCTTAGGAAATCTATTGGAGGCAGAAGCAGTCAAGGGTAGCCTAGGGTTAGGGTTAGGCTTAGGGTTAGGGTTAGGGTACGGCTTAGGGTAGGGGTTCGGGGAGGGGTTCGGGTACGGCGTAGGGTATGGGTTAGGGTTAGGGTTAGGGTTAGTGTTAGGGTTAGGGCTCGGTTTAGGGTACGGGTTAGGATTAGGGTACGTGTTAGGGTTAGGATAGGGGTTAGGGTTAGGGTACGCATTAGGGTTAGGGTAGTTATTAAACCTATCCCACTCTCTAGATACCCCTTAGCACGTAAAGGAATATTATTTGGGGGTCCAGCCATGGAGAAGAGTTTAGACACTAGGATAAGATAAGGAACACACCCATTATAAAGAAATCACATTAGGATTCTCTTTTTAAGCTGTTCCTTCAAACACTAAAGCTTAGGAAATCTATTGGAGGCAGAAGCAGTCAAGGGTAGCCTAGGGTTAGGGTTAGGCTTAGGGTTAGGGTTAGGGTACGGCTTAGGGTTCGGGTAAGGCGTAGGGTATGGGTTAGGGTTAGGGTTAGGGTTAGTGTTAGGGTTAGGGCTCGGTTTAGGGTACGGGTTAGGATTAGGGTACGTGTTAGGGTTAGGGTAGGTGTTAGGGTTAGGGTACGCGTTAGGGTTAGGGTAGTTATTAAACCTATCCCACTCTCTAGATACCCCTTACCACGTAAAGGAATATTATTTGGGGGTCCAGCCATGGAGAAGAGTTTAGACACTAGGATAAGATAAGGAACACATACATTATAAAGAAATCACATTAGGATTCTCTTTTTAAGCTGTTCCTTCAAACACTAGTGCTTAGGAAATCTATTGGAGGCAGAAGCAGTCAAGGGTAGCCTAGGGTTAGGCTTAGGCTTAGGGTTAGGGTTAGGGTATGGCTTAGGGTAGGGGTTCGGGAAGGGGTTCGGATACGGCGTAGGGTATGGGTTAGGGTTAGGGTTAGGGTTAGTGTTAGGGTTAGGGCTCGGTTTAGGGTACGGGTTAGGATTAGGGTACGTGTTAGGGTTAGGGTAGGGGTTAGGGTTAGGGTACGCGTTAGGGTTAGGGTAGTTATTAAACCTATCCCACTCTCTAGATACCCCTTAGCACGTAAAGGAATATTATTTGGGGGTCCAGCCATGGAGAAGAGTTTAGACACTAGGATAAGATAAGGAACACACCCATTATAAAGAAATCACATTAGGATTCTCTTTTTAAGCTGTTCCTTCAAACACTAGTGCTTAGGAAATCTATTGGAGGCAGAAGCAGTCAAGGGTAGCCTAGGGTTAGGGTTAGGCTTAGGGTTAGGCTTAGGGTACGGCTTAGGGTTCGGATACGGCGTAGGGTATGGGTTAGGGTTAGGGTTAGGGTTAGTGTTAGGGTTAGGGCTCGGTTTAGGGTACGGGTTAGGATTAGGGTACGTGTTAGGGTTAGGGTAGGTGTTAGGGTTAGGGTACGCGTTAGGGTTAGGGTAGTTATTAAACCTATCCCACTCTCTAGATACCCCTTAGCACGTAAAGGAATATTATTTGGGGGTCCAGCCATGGAGAAGAGTTTAGACACTAGGATAAGATAAGGAACACATACATTATAAAGAAATCACATTAGGATTCTCTTTTTAAGCTGTTCCTTCAAACACTAGTGCTTAGGAAATCTATTGGAGGCAGAAGCAGTCAAGGGTAGCCTAGGGTTAGGGTTAGGCTTAGGGTTAGGCTTAGGGTATGGCTTAGGGTACGGGTTCGGGGAGGGGTTCGGGTACGGCATAGGGTATGGGTTAGGGTTAGGGTTAGGGTTAGTGTTAGGGTTAGGGCTCGGTTTAGGGTACGGGTTAGGATTAGGGTACGTGTTAGGGTTAGGGTAGGTGTTAGGGTTAGGGTAGTTATTAAACCTATCCCACTCTCTAGATACCCCTTAGCACGTAAAGGAATATTATTTGGGGGTGCAGCCATGGAGAAGAGTTTAGACACTAGGATAAGATAAGGAACACACCCATTATAAAGAAATCACATTAGGATTCTCTTTTTAAGCTGTTCCTTACAACACTAGTGCTTAGGAAATCTATTGGAGGCAGAAGCAGTCAAGGGTAGCCTAGGGTTAGGGTTAGGCTTAGGGTTAGGCTTAAGGTACGGCTTAGGGTACGGGTTTGGGGAGGGGTTCGGGTACGGCGTAGGGTATGGGTTAGGGTTAGGGTTAGGGTTAGTGTTAGGGTTAGGGCTCGGTTTAGGGTACGGGTTAGGATTAGGGTACGTGTTAGGGTTAGGGTAGGGGTTAGGGTTAGGGTACGCGTTAGGGTTAGGGTAGTTATTAAACCTATCCCACTCTCTAGATACCCCTTAGCACGTAAAGGAATATTATTTGGGGGTCCAGCCATGGAGAAGAGTTTAGACACTAGGATAAAATAAGGAACACATACATTATAAAGAAATCACATTAGGATTCTCTTTTTAAGCTGTTCCTTAAAACACTAGTGCTTAGGAAATCTATTGGAGGCAGAAGCAGTCAAGGGTAGCCTAGGGTTAGGGTTAGGCTTAGGGTTAGGGTTAGGGTACGGCTTAGGGTAGGGGTTCGGGGAGGGGTTCGGGTACGGCGTAGGGTATGGGTTAGGGTTAGGGTTAGGGTTAGTGTTAGGGTTAGGGCTCGGTTTAGGGTACGGGTTAGGATTAGGGTACGTGTTAGGGTTAGGATAGGGGTTAGGGTTAGGGTACGCATTAGGGTTAGGGTAGTTATTAAACCTATCCCACTCTCTAGATACCCCTTAGCACGTAAAGGAATATTATTTGGGGGTCCAGCCATGGAGAAGAGTTTAGACACTAGGATAAGATAAGGAACACACCCATTATAAAGAAATCACATTAGGATTCTCTTTTTAAGCTGTTCCTTCAAACACTAAAGCTTAGGAAATCTATTGGAGGCAGAAGCAGTCAAGGGTAGCCTAGGGTTAGGGTTAGGCTTAGGGTTAGGGTTAGGGTACGGCTTAGGGTTCGGGTAAGGCGTAGGGTATGGGTTAGGGTTAGGGTTAGGGTTAGTGTTAGGGTTAGGGCTCGGTTTAGGGTACGGGTTAGGATTAGGGTACGTGTTAGGGTTAGGGTAGGTGTTAGGGTTAGGGTACGCGTTAGGGTTAGGGTAGTTATTAAACCTATCCCACTCTCTAGATACCCCTTACCACGTAAAGGAATATTATTTGGGGGTCCAGCCATGGAGAAGAGTTTAGACACTAGGATAAGATAAGGAACACATACATTATAAAGAAATCACATTAGGATTCTCTTTTTAAGCTGTTCCTTCAAACACTAGTGCTTAGGAAATCTATTGGAGGCAGAAGCAGTCAAGGGTAGCCTAGGGTTAGGCTTAGGCTTAGGGTTAGGGTTAGGGTATGGCTTAGGGTAGGGGTTCGGGAAGGGGTTCGGATACGGCGTAGGGTATGGGTTAGGGTTAGGGTTAGGGTTAGTGTTAGGGTTAGGGCTCGGTTTAGGGTACGGGTTAGGATTAGGGTACGTGTTAGGGTTAGGGTAGGGGTTAGGGTTAGGGTACGCGTTAGGGTTAGGGTAGTTATTAAACCTATCCCACTCTCTAGATACCCCTTAGCACGTAAAGGAATATTATTTGGGGGTCCAGCCATGGAGAAGAGTTTAGACACTAGGATAAGATAAGGAACACACCCATTATAAAGAAATCACATTAGGATTCTCTTTTTAAGCTGTTCCTTCAAACACTAGTGCTTAGGAAATCTATTGGAGGCAGAAGCAGTCAAGGGTAGCCTAGGGTTAGGGTTAGGCTTAGGGTTAGGCTTAGGGTACGGCTTAGGGTTCGGATACGGCGTAGGGTATGGGTTAGGGTTAGGGTTAGGGTTAGTGTTAGGGTTAGGGCTCGGTTTAGGGTACGGGTTAGGATTAGGGTACGTGTTAGGGTTAGGGTAGGTGTTAGGGTTAGGGTACGCGTTAGGGTTAGGGTAGTTATTAAACCTATCCCACTCTCTAGATACCCCTTAGCACGTAAAGGAATATTATTTGGGGGTCCAGCCATGGAGAAGAGTTTAGACACTAGGATAAGATAAGGAACACATACATTATAAAGAAATCACATTAGGATTCTCTTTTTAAGCTGTTCCTTCAAACACTAGTGCTTAGGAAATCTATTGGAGGCAGAAGCAGTCAAGGGTAGCCTAGGGTTAGGGTTAGGCTTAGGGTTAGGCTTAGGGTATGGCTTAGGGTACGGGTTCGGGGAGGGGTTCGGGTACGGCATAGGGTATGGGTTAGGGTTAGGGTTAGGGTTAGTGTTAGGGTTAGGGCTCGGTTTAGGGTACGGGTTAGGATTAGGGTACGTGTTAGGGTTAGGGTAGGTGTTAGGGTTAGGGTACGCGTTAGGGTTAGGGTAGTTATTAAACCTATCCCACTCTCTAGATACCCCTTAGCACGTGAAGGAATATTATTTGGGGGTCCAGCCATGGAGAAGAGTTTAGACACTAGGATAAAATAAGGAACACATACATTATAAAGAAATCACATTAGAATTCTCTTTTTAAGCTGTTCCTTCAAACACTAGTGCTTAGGAAATCTATTGGAGGCAGAAGCAGTCAAGGGTAGCCTAGAGTTAGGGATAGGCTTAGGGTTAGGGTTAGGGTACGGCTTAGGGTAGGGGTTCGGGGAGGGGTTCGGGTACGGCGTAGGGTATGGGTTAGGGTTAGGGTTAGGGTTAGTGTTAGGGTTAGGGCTCGGTTTAGGGTATGGGTTAGGATTAGGGTACGTGTTAGGGTTAGGGTAGGGGTTAGGGTTAGGGTACGCGTTAGGGTTAGGGTAGTTATTAAACCTATCCCACTCTCTAGATACCCCTTAGCACGTAAAGGAATATTATTTGGGGGTCCAGCCATGGAGAAGAGTTTAGACACTAGGATAAAATAAGGAACACATACATTATAAAGAAATCACATTAGGATTCTCTTTTTAAGCTGTTCCTTACAACACTAGTGCTTAGGAAATCTATTGGAGGCAGAAGCAGTCAAGGGTAGCCTAGGGTTAGGGTTAGGCTTAGGGTTAGGCTTAGGGTACGGCTTAGGGTACGGGTTTGGGGAGGGGTTCGGGTACGGCGTAGGGTATGGGTTAGGGTTAGGGTTAGGGTTAGTGTTAGGGTTAGGGCTCGGTTTAGGGTACGGGTTAGGATTAGGGTACGTGTTAGGGTTAGGGTAGGTGTTAGGGTTAGGGTACGCGTTAGGGTTAGGGTAGTTATTAAACCTATCCCACTCTCTAGATACCCCTTAGCACGTAAAGGAATATTATTTGGGGGTCCAGCCATGGAGAAGAGTTTAGACACTAGGATAAAATAAGGAACACATACATTATAAAGAAATCACATTAGGATTCTCTTTTTAAGCTGTTCCTTCAAACACTAGTGCTTAGGAAATCTATTGGAGGCAGAAGCAGTCAAGGGTAGCCTAGGGTTAGGGTTAGGCTTAGGGTTAGGCTTAGGGTACGGCTTAGGGTACGGGTTCGGGGAGGGGTTCGGGTACGGCGTAGGGTATGGGTTAGGGTTAGGGTTAGGGTTAGTGTTAGGGTTAGGGCTCGGTTTAGGGTACGGGTTAGGATTAGGGTACGTGTTAGGGTTAGGGTAGGTGTTAGGGTTAGGGTACGCGTTAGGGTTAGGGTAGTTATTAAACCTATCCCACTCTCTAGATACCCCTTAGCACGTAAAGGAATATTATTTGGGGGTCCAGCCATGGAGAAGAGTTTAGACACTAGGATAAAATAAGGAACACATACATTATAAAGAAATCACATTAGGATTCTCTTTTTAAGGTGTTCCTTCAAACACTAGTGCTTAGGAAATCTATTGGAGGCAGAAGCAGTCAAGGGTAGCCTAGGGTTAGGGTTAGGCTTAGGGTTAGGGTTAGGGTACGGCTTAGGGTAGGGGTTCGGGGAGGGGTTCGGGTACGGCGTAGGGTATGGGTTAGGGTTAGGGTTAGGGTTAGTGTTAGGGTTAGGGCTCGGTTTAGGGTACGGGTTAGGATTAGGGTACGTGTTAGGGTTAGGGTAGGGGTTAGGGTTAGGGTACGCGTTAGGGTTAGGGTAGTTATTAAACCTATCCCACTCTCTAGATACCCCTTAGCACGTAAAGGAATATTATTTGGGGGTCCAGCCATGGAGAAGAGTTTAGACACTAGGATAAGATAAGGAACACACCCATTATAAAGAAATCACATTAGGATTCTCTTTTTAAGCTGTTCCTTCAAACACTAGTGCTTAGGAAATCTATTGGAGGCAGAAGCAGTCAAGGGTAGCCTAGGGTTAGGCTTAGGGTTAGGCTTAGGGTACGGCTTAGGGTACGGCTTAGGGTTCGGGTACGGCGTAGGGTATGGGTTAGGGTTAGGGTTAGGGTTAGTGTTAGGGTTAGGGCTCGGTTTAGGGTACGGGTTAGGATTAGGGTACGTGTTAGGGTTAGGGTAGGTGTTAGGGTTAGGGTAGTTATTAAACCTATCCCACTCTCTAGATACCCCTTACCACGTAAAGGAATATTATTTGGGGGTCCAGCCATGGAGAAGAGTTTAGACACTAGGATAAGATAAGGAACACATACATTATAAAGAAATCACATTAGGATTCTCTTTTTAAGCTGTTCCTTCAAACACTAGTGCTTAGGAAATCTATTGGAGGCAGAAGCAGTCAAGGGTAGCCTAGGGTTAGGGTTAGGCTTAGGGTTAGGCTTAGGGTATGGCTTAGGGTACGGGTTCGGGGAGGGGTTCGGGTACGGCATAGGGTATGTGTTAGGGTTAGGTTTAGGGTTAGTGTTAGGGTTAGGGCTCGGTTTAGGGTACGGGTTAGGATTAGGGTACGTGTTAGGGTTAGGGTAGGTGTTAGGGTTAGGGTACGCGTTAGGGTTAGGGTAGTTATTAAACCTATCCCACTCTCTAGATACCCCTTAGCACGTAAAGGAATATTATTTGCGGGTCCAGCCATGGAAAAGAGTTTAGACACTAGGATAAAATAAGGAACACATACATTATAAAGAAATCACATTAGGATTCTCTTTTTAATCTGTTCCTTAAAACACTAGTGCTTAGGAAATCTATTGGAGGCAGAAGCAGTCAAGGGTAGCCTAGGGTTAGGGTTAGGCTTAGGGTTAGGCTTAGGGTACGGCTTAGGGTTCGGGTACGGCGTAGGGTATGGGTTAGGGTTAGGGTTAGGGTTAGTGTTAGGGTTAGGGCTCGGTTTACGGTACGGGTTAGGATTAGGGTACGTGTTAGGGTTAGGGTAGGGGTTAGGGTTAGGGTACGCGTTAGGGTTAGGGTAGTTATTAAAGCTATCCCACTCTCTAGATACCCCTTAGCACGTAAAGGAATATTATTTGGGGGTCCAGCCATGGAGAAGAGTTTAGACACTAGGATAAAATAAGGAACACATACATTATAAAGAAATCACATTAGGATTCTCTTTTTAAGCTGTTCCTTACAACACTAGTGCTTAGGAAATCTATTGGAGGCAGAAGCAGTCAAGGGTAGCCTAGGGTTAGGGTTAGGCTTAGGGTTAGGCTTAGGGTACGGCTTAGGGTACGGGTTTGGGGAGGGGTTCGGGTACGGCGTAGGGTATTGGTTAGGGTTAGGGTTAGGGTTAGTGTTAGGGTTAGGGCTCGGTTTAGGGTACGGGTTAGGATTAGGGTACGTGTTAGGGTTAGGGTAGGGGTTAGGGTTAGGGTACGCGTTAGGGTTAGGGTAGTTATTAAACCTATCCCACTCTCTAGATACCCCTTAGCACGTAAAGGAATATTATTTGGGGGTCCAGCCATGGAGAAGAGTTTAGACACTAGGATAAAATAAGGAACACATACATTATAAAGAAATCACATTAGGATTCTCTTTTTAAGCTGTTCCTTCAAACACTAGTGCTTAGGAAATCTATTGGAGGCAGAAGCAGTCAAGGGTAGCCTAGGGTTAGGGTTAGGCTTAGGGTTAGGGTTAGGATACGGCTTAGGGTAGGGGTTCGGGGAGGGGTTCGGGTACGGCGTAGGGTATGGGTTAGGGTTAGGGTTAGGGTTAGTGTTAGGGTTAGGGCTCGGTTTAGGGTACGGGTTAGGATTAGGGTACGTGTTAGGGTTAGGGTAGGGGTTAGGGTTAGGGTACGCGTTAGGGTTAGGGTAGTTATTAAACCTATCCCACTCTCTAGATACCCCTTAGCACGTAAAGGAATATTATTTGGGGGTCCAGCCATGGAGAAGAGTTTAGACACTAGGATAAGATAAGGAACACACCCATTATAAAGAAATCACATTAGGATTCTCTTTTTAAGCTGTTCCTTCAAACACTAGTGCTTAGGAAATCTATTGGAGGCAGAAGCAGTCAAGGGTAGCCTAGGGTTAGGCTTAGGGTTAGGCTTAGGGTACGGCTTAGGGTACGGCTTAGGGTTCGGGTACGGCGTAGGGTATGGGTTAGGGTTAGGGTTAGGGTTAGTGTTAGGGTTAGGGCTCGGTTTAGGGTACGGGTTAGGATTAGGGTACGTGTTAGGGTTAGGGTAGGTGTTAGGGTTAGGGTAGTTATTAAACCTATCCCACTCTCTAGATACCCCTTAGCACGTAAAGGAATATTATTTGGGGGTGCAGCCATGGAGAAGAGTTTAGACACTAGGATAAGATAAGGAACACACCCATTATAAAGAAATCACATTAGGATTCTCTTTTTAAGCTGTTCCTTACAACACTAGTGCTTAGGAAATCTATTGGAGGCAGAAGCAGTCAAGGGTAGCCTAGGGTTAGGGTTAGGCTTAGGGTTAGGCTTAAGGTACGGCTTAGGGTACGGGTTTGGGGAGGGGTTCGGGTACGGCGTAGGGTATGGGTTAGGGTTAGGGTTAGGGTTAGTGTTAGGGTTAGGGCTCGGTTTAGGGTACGGGTTAGTATTAGGGTACGTGTTAGGGTTAGGGTAGGGGTTAGGGTTAGGGTACGCGTTAGGGTTAGGGTAGTTATTAAACCTATCCCACTCTCTAGATACCCCTTAGCACGTAAAGGAATATTATTTGGGGGTCCAGCCATGGAGAAGAGTTTAGACACTAGGATAAAATAAGGAACACATACATTATAAAGAAATCACATTAGGATTCTCTTTTTAAGCTGTTCCTTAAAACACTAGTGCTTAGGAAATCTATTGGAGGCAGAAGCAGTCAAGGGTAGCCTAGGGTTAGGGTTAGGCTTAGGGTTAGGGTTAGGGTACGGCTTAGGGTAGGGGTTCGGGGAGGGGTTCGGGTACGGCGTAGGGTATGGGTTAGGGTTAGGGTTAGGGTTAGTGTTAGGGTTAGGGCTCGGTTTAGGGTACGGGTTAGGATTAGGGTACGTGTTAGGGTTAGGATAGGGGTTAGGGTTAGGGTACGCATTAGGGTTAGGGTAGTTATTAAACCTATCCCACTCTCTAGATACCCCTTAGCACGTAAAGGAATATTATTTGGGGGTCCAGCCATGGAGAAGAGTTTAGACACTAGGATAAGATAAGGAACACACCCATTATAAAGAAATCACATTAGGATTCTCTTTTTAAGCTGTTCCTTCAAACACTAAAGCTTAGGAAATCTATTGGAGGCAGAAGCAGTCAAGGGTAGCCTAGGGTTAGGGTTAGGCTTAGGGTTAGGGTTAGGGTACGGCTTAGGGTTCGGGTAAGGCGTAGGGTATGGGTTAGGGTTAGGGTTAGGGTTAGTGTTAGGGTTAGGGCTCGGTTTAGGGTACGGGTTAGGATTAGGGTACGTGTTAGGGTTAGGGTAGGTGTTAGGGTTAGGGTACGCGTTAGGGTTAGGGTAGTTATTAAACCTATCCCACTCTCTAGATACCCCTTACCACGTAAAGGAATATTATTTGGGGGTCCAGCCATGGAGAAGAGTTTAGACACTAGGATAAGATAAGGAACACATACATTATAAAGAAATCACATTAGGATTCTCTTTTTAAGCTGTTCCTTCAAACACTAGTGCTTAGGAAATCTATTGGAGGCAGAAGCAGTCAAGGGTAGCCTAGGGTTAGGCTTAGGCTTAGGGTTAGGGTTAGGGTATGGCTTAGGGTAGGGGTTCGGGAAGGGGTTCGGATACGGCGTAGGGTATGGGTTAGGGTTAGGGTTAGGGTTAGTGTTAGGGTTAGGGCTCGGTTTAGGGTACGGGTTAGGATTAGGGTACGTGTTAGGGTTAGGGTAGGGGTTAGGGTTAGGGTACGCGTTAGGGTTAGGGTAGTTATTAAACCTATCCCACTCTCTAGATACCCCTTAGCACGTAAAGGAATATTATTTGGGGGTCCAGCCATGGAGAAGAGTTTAGACACTAGGATAAGATAAGGAACACACCCATTATAAAGAAATCACATTAGGATTCTCTTTTTAAGCTGTTCCTTCAAACACTAGTGCTTAGGAAATCTATTGGAGGCAGAAGCAGTCAAGGGTAGCCTAGGGTTAGGGTTAGGCTTAGGGTTAGGCTTAGGGTACGGCTTAGGGTTCGGGTACGGCGTAGGGTATGGGTTAGGGTTAGGGTTAGGGTTAGTGTTAGGGTTAGGGCTCGGTTTAGGGTACGGGTTAGGATTAGGGTACGTGTTAGGGTTAGGGTAGGTGTTAGGGTTAGGGTACGCGTTAGGGTTAGGGTAGTTATTAAACCTATCCCACTCTCTAGATACCCCTTACCACGTAAAGGAATATTATTTGGGGGTCCAGCCATGGAGAAGAGTTTAGACACTAGGATAAGATAAGGAACACATACATTATAAAGAAATCACATTAGGATTCTCTTTTTAAGCTGTTCCTTCAAACACTAGTGCTTAGGAAATCTATTGGAGGCAGAAGCAGTCAAGGGTAGCCTAGGGTTAGGGTTAGGCTTAGGGTTAGGGTTAGGGTATGGCTTAGGGTAGGGGTTCGGGAAGGGGTTCGGATACGGCGTAGGGTATGGGTTAGGGTTAGGGTTAGGGTTAGTGTTAGGGTTAGGGCTCGGTTTAGGGTACGGGTTAGGATTA
The DNA here is from genome assembly GCF_028023285.1 of Balaenoptera ricei. Lineage (NCBI taxonomy): Eukaryota > Metazoa > Chordata > Mammalia > Artiodactyla > Balaenopteridae > Balaenoptera > Balaenoptera ricei. The sequence goes on from NW_026777804.1 coordinate 41,520, forward strand.
GGGTACGTGTTAGGGTTAGGGTAGGGGTTAGGGTTAGGGTACGCGTTAGGGTTAGGGTAGTTATTAAACCTATCCCACTCTCTAGATACCCCTTAGCACGTAAAGGAATATTATTTGGGGGTCCAGCCATGGAGAAGAGTTTAGACACTAGGATAAGATAAGGAACACACCCATTATAAAGAAATCACATTAGGATTCTCTTTTTAAGCTGTTCCTTCAAACACTAGTGCTTAGGAAATCTATTGGAGGCAGAAGCAGTCAAGGGTAGCCTAGGGTTAGGGTTAGGCTTAGGGTTAGGCTTAGGGTACGGCTTAGGGTTCGGGTACGGCGTAGGGTATGGGTTAGGGTTAGGGTTAGGGTTAGTGTTAGGGTTAGGGCTCGGTTTAGGGTACGGGTTAGGATTAGGGTACGTGTTAGGGTTAGGGTAGGTGTTAGGGTTAGGGTACGCGTTAGGGTTAGGGTAGTTATTAAACCTATCCCACTCTCTAGATACCCCTTAGCACGTAAAGGAATATTATTTGGGGGTCCAGCCATGGAGAAGAGTTTAGACACTAGGATAAGATAAGGAACACATACATTATAAAGAAATCACATTAGGATTCTCTTTTTAAGCTGTTCCTTCAAACACTAGTGCTTAGGAAATCTATTGGAGGCAGAAGCAGTCAAGGGTAGCCTAGGGTTAGGGTTAGGCTTAGGGTTAGGCTTAGGGTATGGCTTAGGGTACGGGTTCGGGGAGGGGTTCGGGTACGGCATAGGGTATGGGTTAGGGTTAGGGTTAGGGTTAGTGTTAGGGTTAGGGCTCGGTTTAGGGTACGGGTTAGGATTAGGGTACGTGTTAGGGTTAGGGTAGGTGTTAGGGTTAGGGTACGCGTTAGGGTTAGGGTAGTTATTAAACCTATCCCACTCTCTAGATACCCCTTAGCACGTGAAGGAATATTATTTGGGGGTCCAGCCATGGAGAAGAGTTTAGACACTAGGATAAAATAAGGAACACATACATTATAAAGAAATCACATTAGGATTCTCTTTTTAAGCTGTTCCTTCAAACACTAGTGCTTAGGAAATCTATTGGAGGCAGAAGCAGTCAAGGGTAGCCTAGAGTTAGGGTTAGGCTTAGGGTTAGGGTTAGGGTACGGCTTAGGGTAGGGGTTCGGAGAGGGGTTCGGGTACGGCGTAGGGTATGGGTTAGGGTTAGGGTTAGGGTTAGTGTTAGGGTTAGGGCTCGGTTTAGGGTATGGGTTAGGATTAGGGTACGTGTTAGGGTTAGGGTAGGGGTTAGGGTTAGGGTACGCGTTAGGGTTAGGGTAGTTATTAAACCTATCCCACTCTCTAGATACCCCTTAGCACGTAAAGGAATATTATTTGGGGGTCCAGCCATGGAGAAGAGTTTAGACACTAGGATAAAATAAGGAACACATACATTATAAAGAAATCACATTAGGATTCTCTTTTTAAGCTGTTCCTTACAACACTAGTGCTTAGGAAATCTATTGGAGGCAGAAGCAGTCAAGGGTAGCCTAGGGTTAGGGTTAGGCTTAGGGTTAGGCTTAGGGTACGGCTTAGGGTAGGGGTTCGGGGAGGGGTTCGGGTACGGCGTAGGGTATGGGTTAGGGTTAGGGTTAGGGTTAGTGTTAGGGTTAGGGCTCGGTTTAGGGTACGTGTTAGGATTAGGGTACGTGTTAGGGTTAGGGTAGGTGTTAGGGTTAGGGTACGCGTTAGGGTTAGGGTAGTTATTAAACCTATCCCACTCTCTAGATACCCCTTAGCACGTAAAGGAATATTATTTGGGGGTCCAGCCATGGAGAAGAGTTTAGACACTAGGATAAAATAAGGAACACATACATTATAAAGAAATCACATTAGGATTCTCTTTTTAAGCTGTTCCTTCAAACACTAGTGCTTAGGAAATCTATTGGAGGCAGAAGCAGTCAAGGGTAGCCTAGGGTTAGGGTTAGGCTTAGGGTTAGGCTTAGGGTACGGCTTAGGGTACGGGTTCGGGGAGGGGTTCGGGTACGGCGTAGGGTATGGGTTAGGGTTAGGGTTAGGGTTAGTGTTAGGGTTAGGGCTCGGTTTAGGGTACGGGTTAGGATTAGGGTACGTGTTAGGGTTAGGGTAGGTGTTAGGGTTAGGGTACGCGTTAGGGTTAGGGTAGTTATTAAACCTATCCCACTCTCTAGATACCCCTTAGCACGTAAAGGAATATTATTTGGGGGTCCAGCCATGGAGAAGAGTTTAGACACTAGGATAAAATAAGGAACACATACATTATAAAGAAATCACATTAGGATTCTCTTTTTAAGCTGTTCCTTCAAACACTAGTGCTTAGGAAATCTATTGGAGGCAGAAGCAGTCAAGGGTAGCCTAGGGTTAGGGTTAGGCTTAGGGTTAGGGTTAGGGTACGGCTTAGGGTAGGGGTTCGGGGAGGGGTTCGGGTACGGCGTAGGGTATGGGTTAGGGTTAGGGTTAGGGTTAGTGTTAGGGTTAGGGCTCGGTTTAGGGTACGGGTTAGGATTAGGGTACGTGTTAGGGTTAGGGTAGGGGTTAGGGTTAGGGTACGCGTTAGGGTTAGGGTAGTTATTAAACCTATCCCACTCTCTAGATACCCCTTAGCACGTAAAGGAATATTATTTGGGGGTCCAGCCATGGAGAAGAGTTTAGACACTAGGATAAGATAAGGAACACACCCATTATAAAGAAATCACATTAGGATTCTCTTTTTAAGCTGTTCCTTCAAACACTAGTGCTTAGGAAATCTATTGGAGGCAGAAGCAGTCAAGGGTAGCCTAGGGTTAGGCTTAGGGTTAGGCTTAGGGTACGGCTTAGGGTACGGCTTAGGGTTCGGGTACGGCGTAGGGTATGGGTTAGGGTTAGGGTTAGGGTTAGTGTTAGGGTTAGGGCTCGGTTTAGGGTACGGGTTAGGATTAGGGTACGTGTTAGGGTTAGGGTAGGTGTTAGGGTTAGGGTAGTTATTAAACCTATCCCACTCTCTAGATACCCCTTACCACGTAAAGGAATATTATTTGGGGGTCCAGCCATGGAGAAGAGTTTAGACACTAGGATAAGATAAGGAACACATACATTATAAAGAAATCACATTAGGATTCTCTTTTTAAGCTGTTCCTTCAAACACTAGTGCTTAGGAAATCTATTGGAGGCAGAAGCAGTCAAGGGTAGCCTAGGGTTAGGGTTAGGCTTAGGGTTAGGCTTAGGGTATGGCTTAGGGTACGGGTTCGGGGAGGGGTTCGGGTACGGCATAGGGTATGTGTTAGGGTTAGGTTTAGGGTTAGTGTTAGGGTTAGGGCTCGGTTTAGGGTACGGGTTAGGATTAGGGTACGTGTTAGGGTTAGGGTAGGTGTTAGGGTTAGGGTACGCGTTAGGGTTAGGGTAGTTATTAAACCTATCCCACTCTCTAGATACCCCTTAGCACGTAAAGGAATATTATTTGCGGGTCCAGCCATGGAAAAGAGTTTAGACACTAGGATAAAATAAGGAACACATACATTATAAAGAAATCACATTAGGATTCTCTTTTTAATCTGTTCCTTAAAACACTAGTGCTTAGGAAATCTATTGGAGGCAGAAGCAGTCAAGGGTAGCCTAGGGTTAGGGTTAGGCTTAGGGTTAGGCTTAGGGTACGGCTTAGGGTTCGGGTACGGCGTAGGGTATGGGTTAGGGTTAGGGTTAGGGTTAGTGTTAGGGTTAGGGCTCGGTTTACGGTACGGGTTAGGATTAGGGTACGTGTTAGGGTTAGGGTAGGGGTTAGGGTTAGGGTACGCGTTAGGGTTAGGGTAGTTATTAAAGCTATCCCACTCTCTAGATACCCCTTAGCACGTAAAGGAATATTATTTGGGGGTCCAGCCATGGAGAAGAGTTTAGACACTAGGATAAAATAAGGAACACATACATTATAAAGAAATCACATTAGGATTCTCTTTTTAAGCTGTTCCTTACAACACTAGTGCTTAGGAAATCTATTGGAGGCAGAAGCAGTCAAGGGTAGCCTAGGGTTAGGGTTAGGCTTAGGGTTAGGCTTAGGGTACGGCTTAGGGTACGGGTTTGGGGAGGGGTTCGGGTACGGCGTAGGGTATTGGTTAGGGTTAGGGTTAGGGTTAGTGTTAGGGTTAGGGCTCGGTTTAGGGTACGGGTTAGGATTAGGGTACGTGTTAGGGTTAGGGTAGGGGTTAGGGTTAGGGTACGCGTTAGGGTTAGGGTAGTTATTAAACCTATCCCACTCTCTAGATACCCCTTAGCACGTAAAGGAATATTATTTGGGGGTCCAGCCATGGAGAAGAGTTTAGACACTAGGATAAAATAAGGAACACATACATTATAAAGAAATCACATTAGGATTCTCTTTTTAAGCTGTTCCTTCAAACACTAGTGCTTAGGAAATCTATTGGAGGCAGAAGCAGTCAAGGGTAGCCTAGGGTTAGGGTTAGGCTTAGGGTTAGGGTTAGGATACGGCTTAGGGTAGGGGTTCGGGGAGGGGTTCGGGTACGGCGTAGGGTATGGGTTAGGGTTAGGGTTAGGGTTAGTGTTAGGGTTAGGGCTCGGTTTAGGGTACGGGTTAGGATTAGGGTACGTGTTAGGGTTAGGGTAGGGGTTAGGGTTAGGGTACGCGTTAGGGTTAGGGTAGTTATTAAACCTATCCCACTCTCTAGATACCCCTTAGCACGTAAAGGAATATTATTTGGGGGTCCAGCCATGGAGAAGAGTTTAGACACTAGGATAAGATAAGGAACACACCCATTATAAAGAAATCACATTAGGATTCTCTTTTTAAGCTGTTCCTTCAAACACTAGTGCTTAGGAAATCTATTGGAGGCAGAAGCAGTCAAGGGTAGCCTAGGGTTAGGCTTAGGGTTAGGCTTAGGGTACGGCTTAGGGTACGGCTTAGGGTTCGGGTACGGCGTAGGGTATGGGTTAGGGTTAGGGTTAGGGTTAGTGTTAGGGTTAGGGCTCGGTTTAGGGTACGGGTTAGGATTAGGGTACGTGTTAGGGTTAGGGTAGGTGTTAGGGTTAGGGTAGTTATTAAACCTATCCCACTCTCTAGATACCCCTTAGCACGTAAAGGAATATTATTTGGGGGTGCAGCCATGGAGAAGAGTTTAGACACTAGGATAAGATAAGGAACACACCCATTATAAAGAAATCACATTAGGATTCTCTTTTTAAGCTGTTCCTTACAACACTAGTGCTTAGGAAATCTATTGGAGGCAGAAGCAGTCAAGGGTAGCCTAGGGTTAGGGTTAGGCTTAGGGTTAGGCTTAAGGTACGGCTTAGGGTACGGGTTTGGGGAGGGGTTCGGGTACGGCGTAGGGTATGGGTTAGGGTTAGGGTTAGGGTTAGTGTTAGGGTTAGGGCTCGGTTTAGGGTACGGGTTAGTATTAGGGTACGTGTTAGGGTTAGGGTAGGGGTTAGGGTTAGGGTACGCGTTAGGGTTAGGGTAGTTATTAAACCTATCCCACTCTCTAGATACCCCTTAGCACGTAAAGGAATATTATTTGGGGGTCCAGCCATGGAGAAGAGTTTAGACACTAGGATAAAATAAGGAACACATACATTATAAAGAAATCACATTAGGATTCTCTTTTTAAGCTGTTCCTTAAAACACTAGTGCTTAGGAAATCTATTGGAGGCAGAAGCAGTCAAGGGTAGCCTAGGGTTAGGGTTAGGCTTAGGGTTAGGGTTAGGGTACGGCTTAGGGTAGGGGTTCGGGGAGGGGTTCGGGTACGGCGTAGGGTATGGGTTAGGGTTAGGGTTAGGGTTAGTGTTAGGGTTAGGGCTCGGTTTAGGGTACGGGTTAGGATTAGGGTACGTGTTAGGGTTAGGATAGGGGTTAGGGTTAGGGTACGCATTAGGGTTAGGGTAGTTATTAAACCTATCCCACTCTCTAGATACCCCTTAGCACGTAAAGGAATATTATTTGGGGGTCCAGCCATGGAGAAGAGTTTAGACACTAGGATAAGATAAGGAACACACCCATTATAAAGAAATCACATTAGGATTCTCTTTTTAAGCTGTTCCTTCAAACACTAAAGCTTAGGAAATCTATTGGAGGCAGAAGCAGTCAAGGGTAGCCTAGGGTTAGGGTTAGGCTTAGGGTTAGGGTTAGGGTACGGCTTAGGGTTCGGGTAAGGCGTAGGGTATGGGTTAGGGTTAGGGTTAGGGTTAGTGTTAGGGTTAGGGCTCGGTTTAGGGTACGGGTTAGGATTAGGGTACGTGTTAGGGTTAGGGTAGGTGTTAGGGTTAGGGTACGCGTTAGGGTTAGGGTAGTTATTAAACCTATCCCACTCTCTAGATACCCCTTACCACGTAAAGGAATATTATTTGGGGGTCCAGCCATGGAGAAGAGTTTAGACACTAGGATAAGATAAGGAACACATACATTATAAAGAAATCACATTAGGATTCTCTTTTTAAGCTGTTCCTTCAAACACTAGTGCTTAGGAAATCTATTGGAGGCAGAAGCAGTCAAGGGTAGCCTAGGGTTAGGCTTAGGCTTAGGGTTAGGGTTAGGGTATGGCTTAGGGTAGGGGTTCGGGAAGGGGTTCGGATACGGCGTAGGGTATGGGTTAGGGTTAGGGTTAGGGTTAGTGTTAGGGTTAGGGCTCGGTTTAGGGTACGGGTTAGGATTAGGGTACGTGTTAGGGTTAGGGTAGGGGTTAGGGTTAGGGTACGCGTTAGGGTTAGGGTAGTTATTAAACCTATCCCACTCTCTAGATACCCCTTAGCACGTAAAGGAATATTATTTGGGGGTCCAGCCATGGAGAAGAGTTTAGACACTAGGATAAGATAAGGAACACACCCATTATAAAGAAATCACATTAGGATTCTCTTTTTAAGCTGTTCCTTCAAACACTAGTGCTTAGGAAATCTATTGGAGGCAGAAGCAGTCAAGGGTAGCCTAGGGTTAGGGTTAGGCTTAGGGTTAGGCTTAGGGTACGGCTTAGGGTTCGGATACGGCGTAGGGTATGGGTTAGGGTTAGGGTTAGGGTTAGTGTTAGGGTTAGGGCTCGGTTTAGGGTACGGGTTAGGATTAGGGTACGTGTTAGGGTTAGGGTAGGTGTTAGGGTTAGGGTACGCGTTAGGGTTAGGGTAGTTATTAAACCTATCCCACTCTCTAGATACCCCTTAGCACGTAAAGGAATATTATTTGGGGGTCCAGCCATGGAGAAGAGTTTAGACACTAGGATAAGATAAGGAACACATACATTATAAAGAAATCACATTAGGATTCTCTTTTTAAGCTGTTCCTTCAAACACTAGTGCTTAGGAAATCTATTGGAGGCAGAAGCAGTCAAGGGTAGCCTAGGGTTAGGGTTAGGCTTAGGGTTAGGCTTAGGGTATGGCTTAGGGTACGGGTTCGGGGAGGGGTTCGGGTACGGCATAGGGTATGGGTTAGGGTTAGGGTTAGGGTTAGTGTTAGGGTTAGGGCTCGGTTTAGGGTACGGGTTAGGATTAGGGTACGTGTTAGGGTTAGGGTAGGTGTTAGGGTTAGGGTACGCGTTAGGGTTAGGGTAGTTATTAAACCTATCCCACTCTCTAGATACCCCTTAGCACGTGAAGGAATATTATTTGGGGGTCCAGCCATGGAGAAGAGTTTAGACACTAGGATAAAATAAGGAACACATACATTATAAAGAAATCACATTAGAATTCTCTTTTTAAGCTGTTCCTTCAAACACTAGTGCTTAGGAAATCTATTGGAGGCAGAAGCAGTCAAGGGTAGCCTAGAGTTAGGGATAGGCTTAGGGTTAGGGTTAGGGTACGGCTTAGGGTAGGGGTTCGGGGAGGGGTTCGGGTACGGCGTAGGGTATGGGTTAGGGTTAGGGTTAGGGTTAGTGTTAGGGTTAGGGCTCGGTTTAGGGTATGGGTTAGGATTAGGGTACGTGTTAGGGTTAGGGTAGGGGTTAGGGTTAGGGTACGCGTTAGGGTTAGGGTAGTTATTAAACCTATCCCACTCTCTAGATACCCCTTAGCACGTAAAGGAATATTATTTGGGGGTCCAGCCATGGAGAAGAGTTTAGACACTAGGATAAAATAAGGAACACATACATTATAAAGAAATCACATTAGGATTCTCTTTTTAAGCTGTTCCTTACAACACTAGTGCTTAGGAAATCTATTGGAGGCAGAAGCAGTCAAGGGTAGCCTAGGGTTAGGGTTAGGCTTAGGGTTAGGCTTAGGGTACGGCTTAGGGTACGGGTTTGGGGAGGGGTTCGGGTACGGCGTAGGGTATGGGTTAGGGTTAGGGTTAGGGTTAGTGTTAGGGTTAGGGCTCGGTTTAGGGTACGTGTTAGGATTAGGGTACGTGTTAGGGTTAGGGTAGGTGTTAGGGTTAGGGTACGCGTTAGGGTTAGGGTAGTTATTAAACCTATCCCACTCTCTAGATACCCCTTAGCACGTAAAGGAATATTATTTGGGGGTCCAGCCATGGAGAAGAGTTTAGACACTAGGATAAAATAAGGAACACATACATTATAAAGAAATCACATTAGGATTCTCTTTTTAAGCTGTTCCTTCAAACACTAGTGCTTAGGAAATCTATTGGAGGCAGAAGCAGTCAAGGGTAGCCTAGGGTTAGGGTTAGGCTTAGGGTTAGGGTTAGGGTACGGCTTAGGGTAGGGGTTCGGGGAGGGGTTCGGGTACGGCGTAGGGTATGGGTTAGGGTTAGGGTTAGGGTTAGTTTTAGGGTTAGGGCTCGGTTTAGGGTACGGGTTAGGATTAGGGTACGTGTTAGGGTTAGGGTAGGGGTTAGGGTTAGGGTACGCGTTAGGGTTAGGGTAGTTATTAAACCTATCCCACTCTCTAGATACCCCTTAGCACGTAAAGGAATATTATTTGGGGGTCCAGCCATGGAGAAGAGTTTAGACACTAGGATAAGATAAGGAACACACCCATTATAAAGAAATCACATTAGGATTCTCTTTTTAAGCTGTTCCTTCAAACACTAGTGCTTAGGAAATCTATTGGAGGCAGAAGCAGTCAAGGGTAGCCTAGGGTTAGGCTTAGGGTTAGGCTTAGGGTACGGCTTAGGGTACGGCTTAGGGTTCGGGTACGGTGTAGGGTATGGGTTAGGGTTAGGGTTAGGGTTAGTGTTAGGGTTAGGGCTCGGTTTAGGGTACGGGTTAGGATTAGGGTACGTGTTAGGGTTAGGGTAGGTGTTAGGGTTAGGGTAGTTATTAAACCTATCCCACTCTCTAGATACCCCTTACCACGTAAAGGAATATTATTTGGGGGTCCAGCCATGGAGAAGAGTTTAGACACTAGGATAAGATAAGGAACACATACATTATAAAGAAATCACATTAGGATTCTCTTTTTAAGCTGTTCCTTCAAACACTAGTGCTTAGGAAATCTATTGGAGGCAGAAGCAGTCAAGGGTAGCCTAGGGTTAGGGTTAGGCTTAGGGTTAGGCTTAGGGTATGGCTTAGGGTACGGGTTCGGGGAGGGGTTCGGGTACGGCATAGGGTATGTGTTAGGGTTAGGTTTAGGGTTAGTGTTAGGGTTAGGGCTCGGTTTAGGGTACGGGTTAGGATTAGGGTACGTGTTAGGGTTAGGGTAGGTGTTAGGGTTAGGGTACGCGTTAGGGTTAGGGTAGTTATTAAACCTATCCCACTCTCTAGATACCCCTTAGCACGTAAAGGAATATTATTTGCGGGTCCAGCCATGGAAAAGAGTTTAGACACTAGGATAAAATAAGGAACACATACATTATAAAGAAATCACATTAGGATTCTCTTTTTAATCTGTTCCTTAAAACACTAGTGCTTAGGAAATCTATTGGAGGCAGAAGCAGTCAAGGGTAGCCTAGGGTTAGGGTTAGGCTTAGGGTTAGGCTTAGGGTACGGCTTAGGGTTCGGGTACGGCGTAGGGTATGGGTTAGGGTTAGGGTTAGGGTTAGTGTTAGGGTTAGGGCTCGGTTTACGGTACGGGTTAGGATTAGGGTACGTGTTAGGGTTAGGGTAGGGGTTAGGGTTAGGGTACGCGTTAGGGTTAGGGTAGTTATTAAACCTATCCCACTCTCTAGATACCCCTTAGCACGTAAAGGAATATTATTTGGGGGTCCAGCCATGGAGAAGAGTTTAGACACTAGGATAAAATAAGGAACACATACATTATAAAGAAATCACATTAGGATTCTCTTTTTAAGCTGTTCCTTACAACACTAGTGCTTAGGAAATCTATTGGAGGCAGAAGCAGTCAAGGGTAGCCTAGGGTTAGGGTTAGGCTTAGGGTTAGGCTTAGGGTACGGTTTAGGGTACGGGTTTGGGGAGGGGTTCGGGTACGGCGTAGGGTATTGGTTAGGGTTAGGGTTAGGGTTAGTGTTAGGGTTAGGGCTCGGTTTAGGGTACGGGTTAGGATTAGGGTACGTGTTAGGGTTAGGGTAGGGGTTAGGGTTAGGGTACGCGTTAGGGTTAGGGTAGTTATTAAACCTATCCCACTCTCTAGATACCCCTTAGCACGTAAAGGAATATTATTTGGGGGTCCAGCCATGGAGAAGAGTTTAGACACTAGGATAAAATAAGGAACACATACATTATAAAGAAATCACATTAGGATTCTCTTTTTAAGCTGTTCCTTCAAACACTAGTGCTTAGGAAATCTATTGGAGGCAGAAGCAGTCAAGGGTAGCCTAGGGTTAGGGTTAGGCTTAGGGTTAGGGTTAGGGTACGGCTTAGGGTAGGGGTTCGGGGAGGGTTTCGGGTACGGCGTAGGGTATGGGTTAGGGTTAGGGTTAGGGTTAGTGTTAGGGTTAGGGCTCGGTTTAGGGTACGGGTTAGGATTAGGGTACGTGTTAGGGTTAGGGTAGGGGTTAGGGTTAGGGTACGCGTTAGGGTTAGGGTAGTTATTAAACCTATCCCACTCTCTAGATACCCCTTAGCACGTAAAGGAATATTATTTGGGGGTCCAGCCATGGAGAAGAGTTTAGACACTAGGATAAGATAAGGAACACACCCATTATAAAGAAATCACATTAGGATTCTCTTTTTAAGCTGTTCCTTCAAACACTAGTGCTTAGGAAATCTATTGGAGGCAGAAGCAGTCAAGGGTAGCCTAGGGTTAGGGTTAGGCTTAGGGTTAGGCTTAGGGTATGGCTTAGGGTACGGGTTCGGGGAGGGGTTCGGGTACGGCATAGGGTATGTGTTAGGGTTAGGTTTAGGGTTAGTGTTAGGGTTAGGGCTCGGTTTAGGGTACGGGTTAGGATTAGGGTACGTGTTAGGGTTAGGGTAGGTGTTAGGGTTAGGGTACGCGTTAGGGTTAGGGTAGTTATTAAACCTATCCCACTCTCTAGATACCCCTTAGCACGTAAAGGAATATTATTTGCGGGTCCAGCCATGGAAAAGAGTTTAGACACTAGGATAAAATAAGGAACACATACATTATAAAGAAATCACATTAGGATTCTCTTTTTAATCTGTTCCTTAAAACACTAGTGCTTAGGAAATCTATTGGAGGCAGAAGCAGTCAAGGGTAGCCTAGGGTTAGGGTTAGGCTTAGGGTTAGGCTTAGGGTACGGCTTAGGGTTCGGGTACGGCGTAGGGTATGGGTTAGGGTTAGGGTTAGGGTTAGTGTTAGGGTTAGGGCTCGGTTTACGGTACGGGTTAGGATTAGGGTACGTGTTAGGGTTAGGGTAGGGGTTAGGGTTAGGGTACGCGTTAGGGTTAGGGTAGTTATTAAACCTATCCCACTCTCTAGATACCCCTTAGCACGTAAAGGAATATTATTTGGGGGTCCAGCCATGGAGAAGAGTTTAGACACTAGGATAAAATAAGGAACACATACATTATAAAGAAATCACATTAGGATTCTCTTTTTAAGCTGTTCCTGACAACACTAGTGCTTAGGAAATCTATTGGAGGCAGAAGCAGTCAAGGGTAGCCTAGGGTTAGGGTTAGGCTTAGGGTTAGGCTTAGGGTACGGCTTAGGGTACGGGTTTGGGGAGGGGTTCGGGTACGGCGTAGGGTATTGGTTAGGGTTAGGGTTAGGGTTAGTGTTAGGGTTAGGGCTCGGTTTAGGGTACGGGTTAGGATTAGGGTACGTGTTAGGGTTAGGGTAGGGGTTAGGGTTAGGGTACGCGTTAGGGTTAGGGTAGTTATTAAACCTATCCCACTCTCTAGATACCCCTTAGCACGTAAAGGAATATTATTTGGGGGTCCAGCCATGGAGAAGAGTTTAGACACTAGGATAAAATAAGGAACACATACATTATAAAGAAATCACATTAGGATTCTCTTTTTAAGCTGTTCCTTCAAACACTAGTGCTTAGGAAATCTATTGGAGGCAGAAGCAGTCAAGGGTAGCCTAGGGTTAGGGTTAGGCTTAGGGTTAGGCTTAGGGTACGGCTTAGGGTACGGGTTCGGGGAGGGGTTCGGGTACGGCGTAGGGTATGGGTTAGGGTTAGGGTTAGGGTTAGTGTTAGGGTTAGGGCTCGGTTTAGGGTACGGGTTAGGATTAGGGTACGTGTTAGGGTTAGGGTAGGTGTTAGGGTTAGGGTACGCGTTAGGGTTAGGGTAGTTATTAAACCTATCCCACTCTCTAGATACCCCTTAGCACGTAAAGGAATATTATTTGGGGGTCCAGCCATGGAGAAGAGTTTAGACACTAGGATAAGATAAGGAACACACCCATTATAAAGAAATCACATTAGGATTCTCTTTTTAAGCTGTTCCTTCAAACACTAGTGCTTAGGAAATCTATTGGAGGCAGAAGCAGTCAAGGGTAGCCTAGGGTTAGGCTTAGGGTTAGGCTTAGGGTACGGCTTAGGGTACGGCTTAGGGTTCGGGTACGGCGTAGGGTATGGGTTAGGGTTAGGGTTAGGGTTAGTGTTAGGGTTAGGGCTCGGTTTAGGGTACGGGTTAGGATTAGGGTACGTGTTAGGGTTAGGGTAGGTGTTAGGGTTAGGGTAGTTATTAAACCTATCCCACTCTCTAGATACCCCTTACCACGTAAAGGAATATTATTTGGGGGTCCAGCCATGGAGAAGAGTTTAGACACTAGGATAAGATAAGGAACACATACATTATAAAGAAATCACATTAGGATTCTCTTTTTAAGCTGTTCCTTCAAACACTAGTGCTTAGGAAATCTATTGGAGGCAGAAGCAGTCAAGGGTAGCCTAGGGTTAGGGTTAGGCTTAGGGTTAGGCTTAGGGTATGGCTTAGGGTACGGGTTCGGGGAGGGGTTCGGGTACGGCATAGGGTATGTGTTAGGGTTAGGTTTAGGGTTAGTGTTAGGGTTAGGGCTCGGTTTAGGGTACGGGTTAGGATTAGGGTACGTGTTAGGGTTAGGGTAGGTGTTAGGGTTAGGGTACGCGTTAGGGTTAGGGTAGTTATTAAACCTATCCCACTCTCTAGATACCCCTTAGCACGTAAAGGAATATTATTTGCGGGTCCAGCCATGGAAAAGAGTTTAGACACTAGGATAAAATAAGGAACACATATATTATAAAGAAATCACATTAGGATTCTCTTTTTAATCTGTTCCTTAAAACACTAGTGCTTAGGAAATCTATTGGAGGCAGAAGCAGTCAAGGGTAGCCTAGGGTTAGGGTTAGGCTTAGGGTTAGGCTTAGGGTACGGCTTAGGGTTCGGGTACGGCGTAGGGTATGGGTTAGGGTTAGGGTTAGGGTTAGTGTTAGGGTTAGGGCTCGGTTTACGGTACGGGTTAGGATTAGGGTACGTGTTAGGGTTAGGGTAGGGGTTAGGGTTAGGGTACGCGTTAGGGTTAGGGTAGTTATTAAACCTATCCCACTCTCTAGATACCCCTTAGCACGTAAAGGAATATTATTTGGGGGTCCAGCCATGGAGAAGAGTTTAGACACTAGGATAAAATAAGGAACACATACATTATAAAGAAATCACATTAGGATTCTCTTTTTAAGCTGTTCCTTAAAACACTAGTGCTTAGGAAATCTATTGGAGGCAGAAGCAGTCAAGGGTAGCGTAGGGTTAGGGTTAGGCTTAGGGTTAGGGTTAGGGTACGGCTTAGGGTAGGGGTTCGGGGAGGGGTTCGGGTACGGCGTAGGGTATGGGTTAGGGTTAGGGTTAGGGTTAGTGTTAGGGTTAGGGCTCGGTTTAGGGTACGGGTTAGGATTAGGGTACGTGTTAGGGTTAGGGTAGGGGTTAGGGTTAGGGTAGTTATTAAACCTATCCCACTCTCTAGATACCCCTTAGCACGTAAAGGAATATTATTTGGGGGTCCAGCCATGGAGAAGAGTTTAGACACTAGGATAAGATATGGAACACACCCATTATAAAGAAATCACATTAGGATTCTCTTTTTAAGCTGTTCCTTAAAACACTAGTGCTTAGGAAATCTATTGGAGGCAGAAGCAGTCAAGGGTAGCCTAGGGTTAGGGTTAGGCTTAGGGTTAGGCTTAGGGTACGGCTCAGGGTACGGGTTCGGGGAGGGGTTCGGGTACGGCATAGGGTATGGGTTAGGGTTAGGGTTAGGGTTAGTGTTAGGGTTAGGGCTCGGTTTAGGGTACGGGTTAGGATTAGGCTACGTGTTAGGGTTAGGGTAGGTGTTAGGGTTAGGGTACGCGTTAGGGTTAGGGTAGTTATTAAACCTATCCCACTCTCTAGATACCCCTTAGCACGTAAAGGAATATTATTTGCGGGTCCAGCCATGGAAAAGAGTTTAGACACTAGGATAAAATAAGGAACACATACATTATAAAGAAATCACATTAGGATTCTCTTTTTAATCTGTTCCTTAAAACACTAGTGCTTAGGAAATCTATTGGAGGCAGAAGCAGTCAAGGGTAGCCTAGGGTTAGGGTTAGGCTTAGGGTTAGGCTTAGGGTACGGCTTAGGGTTCGGGTACGGCGTAGGGTATGGGTTAGGGTTAGGGTTAGGGTTAGTGTTAGGGTTAGGGCTCGGTTTACGGTACGGGTTAGGATTAGGGTACGTGTTAGGGTTAGGGTAGGGGTTAGGGTTAGGGTACGCGTTAGGGTTAGGGTAGTTATTAAACCTATCCCACTCTCTAGATACCCCTTAGCACGTAAAGGAATATTATTTGGGGGTCCAGCCATGGAGAAGAGTTTAGACACTAGGATAAAATAAGGAACACATACATTATAAAGAAATCACATTAGGATTCTCTTTTTAAGCTGTTCCTTACAACACTAGTGCTTAGGAAATCTATTGGAGGCAGAAGCAGTCAAGGGTAGCCTAGGGTTAGGGTTAGGCTTAGGGTTAGGCTTAGGGTACGGCTTAGGGTACGGGTTTGGGGAGGGGTTCGGGTACGGCGTAGGGTATTGGTTAGGGTTAGGGTTAGGGTTAGTGTTAGGGTTAGGGCTCGGTTTAGGGTACGGGTTAGGATTAGGGTACGTGTTAGGGTTAGGGTAGGGGTTAGGGTTAGGGTACGCGTTAGGGTTAGGGTAGTTATTAAACCTATCCCACTCTCTAGATACCCCTTAGCACGTAAAGGAATATTATTTGGGGGTCCAGCCATGGAGAAGAGTTTAGACACTAGGATAAAATAAGGAACACATACATTATAAAGAAATCACATTAGGATTCTCTTTTTAAGCTGTTCCTTCAAACACTAGTGCTTAGGAAATCTA
Source organism: Balaenoptera ricei (assembly GCF_028023285.1). NCBI lineage: Eukaryota > Metazoa > Chordata > Mammalia > Artiodactyla > Balaenopteridae > Balaenoptera > Balaenoptera ricei. The sequence goes on from NW_026777804.1 coordinate 57,094, forward strand.
TTGGAGGCAGAAGCAGTCAAGGGTAGCCTAGGGTTAGGGTTAGGCTTAGGGTTAGGCTTAGGGTACGGCTTAGGGTAGGGGTTCGGGGAGGGTTTCGGGTACGGCGTAGGGTATGGGTTAGGGTTAGGGTTAGGGTTAGTGTTAGGGTTAGGGCTCGGTTTAGGGTACGGGTTAGGATTAGGGTACGTGTTAGGGTTAGGGTAGGGGTTAGGGTTAGGGTACGCGTTAGGGTTAGGGTAGTTATTAAACCTATCCCACTCTCTAGATACCCCTTAGCACGTAAAGGAATATTATTTGGGGGTCCAGCCATGGAGAAGAGTTTAGACACTAGGATAAGATAAGGAACACACCCATTATAAAGAAATCACATTAGGATTCTCTTTTTAAGCTGTTCCTTCAAACACTAGTGCTTAGGAAATCTATTGGAGGCAGAAGCAGTCAAGGGTAGCCTAGGGTTAGGGTTAGGCTTAGGGTTAGGCTTAGGGTACGGCTTAGGGTTCGGATACGGCGTAGGGTATGGGTTAGGGTTAGGGTTAGGGTTAGTGTTAGGGTTAGGGCTCGGTTTAGGGTACGGGTTAGGATTAGGGTACGTGTTAGGGTTAGGGTAGGTGTTAGGGTTAGGGTACGCGTTAGGGTTAGGGTAGTTATTAAACCTATCCCACTCTCTAGATACCCCTTAGCACGTAAAGGAATATTATTTGGGGGTCCAGCCATGGAGAAGAGTTTAGACACTAGGATAAGATAAGGAACACATACATTATAAAGAAATCACATTAGGATTCTCTTTTTAAGCTGTTCCTTCAAACACTAGTGCTTAGGAAATCTATTGGAGGCAGAAGCAGTCAAGGGTAGCCTAGGGTTAGGGTTAGGCTTAGGGTTAGGCTTAGGGTATGGCTTAGGGTACGGGTTCGGGGAGGGGTTCGGGTACGGCATAGGGTATGGGTTAGGGTTAGGGTTAGGGTTAGTGTTAGGGTTAGGGCTCGGTTTAGGGTACGGGTTAGGATTAGGGTACGTGTTAGGGTTAGGGTAGGTGTTAGGGTTAGGGTACGCGTTAGGGTTAGGGTAGTTATTAAACCTATCCCACTCTCTAGATACCCCTTAGCACGTGAAGGAATATTATTTGGGGGTCCAGCCATGGAGAAGAGTTTAGACACTAGGATAAAATAAGGAACACATACATTATAAAGAAATCACATTAGAATTCTCTTTTTAAGCTGTTCCTTCAAACACTAGTGCTTAGGAAATCTATTGGAGGCAGAAGCAGTCAAGGGTAGCCTAGAGTTAGGGATAGGCTTAGGGTTAGGGTTAGGGTACGGCTTAGGGTAGGGGTTCGGGGAGGGGTTCGGGTACGGCGTAGGGTATGGGTTAGGGTTAGGGTTAGGGTTAGTGTTAGGGTTAGGGCTCGGTTTAGGGTATGGGTTAGGATTAGGGTACGTGTTAGGGTTAGGGTAGGGGTTAGGGTTAGGGTACGCGTTAGGGTTAGGGTAGTTATTAAACCTATCCCACTCTCTAGATACCCCTTAGCACGTAAAGGAATATTATTTGGGGGTCCAGCCATGGAGAAGAGTTTAGACACTAGGATAAAATAAGGAACACATACATTATAAAGAAATCACATTAGGATTCTCTTTTTAAGCTGTTCCTTACAACACTAGTGCTTAGGAAATCTATTGGAGGCAGAAGCAGTCAAGGGTAGCCTAGGGTTAGGGTTAGGCTTAGGGTTAGGCTTAGGGTACGGCTTAGGGTACGGGTTTGGGGAGGGGTTCGGGTACGGCGTAGGGTATGGGTTAGGGTTAGGGTTAGGGTTAGTGTTAGGGTTAGGGCTCGGTTTAGGGTACGTGTTAGGATTAGGGTACGTGTTAGGGTTAGGGTAGGTGTTAGGGTTAGGGTACGCGTTAGGGTTAGGGTAGTTATTAAACCTATCCCACTCTCTAGATACCCCTTAGCACGTAAAGGAATATTATTTGGGGGTCCAGCCATGGAGAAGAGTTTAGACACTAGGATAAAATAAGGAACACATACATTATAAAGAAATCACATTAGGATTCTCTTTTTAAGCTGTTCCTTCAAACACTAGTGCTTAGGAAATCTATTGGAGGCAGAAGCAGTCAAGGGTAGCCTAGGGTTAGGGTTAGGCTTAGGGTTAGGGTTAGGGTACGGCTTAGGGTAGGGGTTCGGGGAGGGGTTCGGGTACGGCGTAGGGTATGGGTTAGGGTTAGGGTTAGGGTTAGTTTTAGGGTTAGGGCTCGGTTTAGGGTACGGGTTAGGATTAGGGTACGTGTTAGGGTTAGGGTAGGGGTTAGGGTTAGGGTACGCGTTAGGGTTAGGGTAGTTATTAAACCTATCCCACTCTCTAGATACCCCTTAGCACGTAAAGGAATATTATTTGGGGGTCCAGCCATGGAGAAGAGTTTAGACACTAGGATAAGATAAGGAACACACCCATTATAAAGAAATCACATTAGGATTCTCTTTTTAAGCTGTTCCTTCAAACACTAGTGCTTAGGAAATCTATTGGAGGCAGAAGCAGTCAAGGGTAGCCTAGGGTTAGGCTTAGGGTTAGGCTTAGGGTACGGCTTAGGGTACGGCTTAGGGTTCGGGTACGGTGTAGGGTATGGGTTAGGGTTAGGGTTAGGGTTAGTGTTAGGGTTAGGGCTCGGTTTAGGGTACGGGTTAGGATTAGGGTACGTGTTAGGGTTAGGGTAGGTGTTAGGGTTAGGGTAGTTATTAAACCTATCCCACTCTCTAGATACCCCTTACCACGTAAAGGAATATTATTTGGGGGTCCAGCCATGGAGAAGAGTTTAGACACTAGGATAAGATAAGGAACACATACATTATAAAGAAATCACATTAGGATTCTCTTTTTAAGCTGTTCCTTCAAACACTAGTGCTTAGGAAATCTATTGGAGGCAGAAGCAGTCAAGGGTAGCCTAGGGTTAGGGTTAGGCTTAGGGTTAGGCTTAGGGTATGGCTTAGGGTACGGGTTCGGGGAGGGGTTCGGGTACGGCATAGGGTATGTGTTAGGGTTAGGTTTAGGGTTAGTGTTAGGGTTAGGGCTCGGTTTAGGGTACGGGTTAGGATTAGGGTACGTGTTAGGGTTAGGGTAGGTGTTAGGGTTAGGGTACGCGTTAGGGTTAGGGTAGTTATTAAACCTATCCCACTCTCTAGATACCCCTTAGCACGTAAAGGAATATTATTTGCGGGTCCAGCCATGGAAAAGAGTTTAGACACTAGGATAAAATAAGGAACACATACATTATAAAGAAATCACATTAGGATTCTCTTTTTAATCTGTTCCTTAAAACACTAGTGCTTAGGAAATCTATTGGAGGCAGAAGCAGTCAAGGGTAGCCTAGGGTTAGGGTTAGGCTTAGGGTTAGGCTTAGGGTACGGCTTAGGGTTCGGGTACGGCGTAGGGTATGGGTTAGGGTTAGGGTTAGGGTTAGTGTTAGGGTTAGGGCTCGGTTTACGGTACGGGTTAGGATTAGGGTACGTGTTAGGGTTAGGGTAGGGGTTAGGGTTAGGGTACGCGTTAGGGTTAGGGTAGTTATTAAACCTATCCCACTCTCTAGATACCCCTTAGCACGTAAAGGAATATTATTTGGGGGTCCAGCCATGGAGAAGAGTTTAGACACTAGGATAAAATAAGGAACACATACATTATAAAGAAATCACATTAGGATTCTCTTTTTAAGCTGTTCCTTACAACACTAGTGCTTAGGAAATCTATTGGAGGCAGAAGCAGTCAAGGGTAGCCTAGGGTTAGGGTTAGGCTTAGGGTTAGGCTTAGGGTACGGCTTAGGGTACGGGTTTGGGGAGGGGTTCGGGTACGGCGTAGGGTATTGGTTAGGGTTAGGGTTAGGGTTAGTGTTAGGGTTAGGGCTCGGTTTAGGGTACGGGTTAGGATTAGGGTACGTGTTAGGGTTAGGGTAGGGGTTAGGGTTAGGGTACGCGTTAGGGTTAGGGTAGTTATTAAACCTATCCCACTCTCTAGATACCCCTTAGCACGTAAAGGAATATTATTTGGGGGTCCAGCCATGGAGAAGAGTTTAGACACTAGGATAAAATAAGGAACACATACATTATAAAGAAATCACATTAGGATTCTCTTTTTAAGCTGTTCCTTCAAACACTAGTGCTTAGGAAATCTATTGGAGGCAGAAGCAGTCAAGGGTAGCCTAGGGTTAGGGTTAGGCTTAGGGTTAGGGTTAGGGTACGGCTTAGGGTAGGGGTTCGGGGAGGGTTTCGGGTACGGCGTAGGGTATGGGTTAGGGTTAGGGTTAGGGTTAGTGTTAGGGTTAGGGCTCGGTTTAGGGTACGGGTTAGGATTAGGGTACGTGTTAGGGTTAGGGTAGGGGTTAGGGTTAGGGTACGCGTTAGGGTTAGGGTAGTTATTAAACCTATCCCACTCTCTAGATACCCCTTAGCACGTAAAGGAATATTATTTGGGGGTCCAGCCATGGAGAAGAGTTTAGACACTAGGATAAGATAAGGAACACACCCATTATAAAGAAATCACATTAGGATTCTCTTTTTAAGCTGTTCCTTCAAACACTAGTGCTTAGGAAATCTATTGGAGGCAGAAGCAGTCAAGGGTAGCCTAGGGTTAGGGTTAGGCTTAGGGTTAGGCTTAGGGTATGGCTTAGGGTACGGGTTCGGGGAGGGGTTCGGGTACGGCATAGGGTATGTGTTAGGGTTAGGTTTAGGGTTAGTGTTAGGGTTAGGGCTCGGTTTAGGGTACGGGTTAGGATTAGGGTACGTGTTAGGGTTAGGGTAGGTGTTAGGGTTAGGGTACGCGTTAGGGTTAGGGTAGTTATTAAACCTATCCCACTCTCTAGATACCCCTTAGCACGTAAAGGAATATTATTTGCGGGTCCAGCCATGGAAAAGAGTTTAGACACTAGGATAAAATAAGGAACACATACATTATAAAGAAATCACATTAGGATTCTCTTTTTAATCTGTTCCTTAAAACACTAGTGCTTAGGAAATCTATTGGAGGCAGAAGCAGTCAAGGGTAGCCTAGGGTTAGGGTTAGGCTTAGGGTTAGGCTTAGGGTACGGCTTAGGGTTCGGGTACGGCGTAGGGTATGGGTTAGGGTTAGGGTTAGGGTTAGTGTTAGGGTTAGGGCTCGGTTTACGGTACGGGTTAGGATTAGGGTACGTGTTAGGGTTAGGGTAGGGGTTAGGGTTAGGGTACGCGTTAGGGTTAGGGTAGTTATTAAACCTATCCCACTCTCTAGATACCCCTTAGCACGTAAAGGAATATTATTTGGGGGTCCAGCCATGGAGAAGAGTTTAGACACTAGGATAAAATAAGGAACACATACATTATAAAGAAATCACATTAGGATTCTCTTTTTAAGCTGTTCCTGACAACACTAGTGCTTAGGAAATCTATTGGAGGCAGAAGCAGTCAAGGGTAGCCTAGGGTTAGGGTTAGGCTTAGGGTTAGGCTTAGGGTACGGCTTAGGGTACGGGTTTGGGGAGGGGTTCGGGTACGGCGTAGGGTATTGGTTAGGGTTAGGGTTAGGGTTAGTGTTAGGGTTAGGGCTCGGTTTAGGGTACGGGTTAGGATTAGGGTACGTGTTAGGGTTAGGGTAGGGGTTAGGGTTAGGGTACGCGTTAGGGTTAGGGTAGTTATTAAACCTATCCCACTCTCTAGATACCCCTTAGCACGTAAAGGAATATTATTTGGGGGTCCAGCCATGGAGAAGAGTTTAGACACTAGGATAAAATAAGGAACACATACATTATAAAGAAATCACATTAGGATTCTCTTTTTAAGCTGTTCCTTCAAACACTAGTGCTTAGGAAATCTATTGGAGGCAGAAGCAGTCAAGGGTAGCCTAGGGTTAGGGTTAGGCTTAGGGTTAGGCTTAGGGTACGGCTTAGGGTACGGGTTCGGGGAGGGGTTCGGGTACGGCGTAGGGTATGGGTTAGGGTTAGGGTTAGGGTTAGTGTTAGGGTTAGGGCTCGGTTTAGGGTACGGGTTAGGATTAGGGTACGTGTTAGGGTTAGGGTAGGTGTTAGGGTTAGGGTACGCGTTAGGGTTAGGGTAGTTATTAAACCTATCCCACTCTCTAGATACCCCTTAGCACGTAAAGGAATATTATTTGGGGGTCCAGCCATGGAGAAGAGTTTAGACACTAGGATAAGATAAGGAACACACCCATTATAAAGAAATCACATTAGGATTCTCTTTTTAAGCTGTTCCTTCAAACACTAGTGCTTAGGAAATCTATTGGAGGCAGAAGCAGTCAAGGGTAGCCTAGGGTTAGGCTTAGGGTTAGGCTTAGGGTACGGCTTAGGGTACGGCTTAGGGTTCGGGTACGGCGTAGGGTATGGGTTAGGGTTAGGGTTAGGGTTAGTGTTAGGGTTAGGGCTCGGTTTAGGGTACGGGTTAGGATTAGGGTACGTGTTAGGGTTAGGGTAGGTGTTAGGGTTAGGGTAGTTATTAAACCTATCCCACTCTCTAGATACCCCTTACCACGTAAAGGAATATTATTTGGGGGTCCAGCCATGGAGAAGAGTTTAGACACTAGGATAAGATAAGGAACACATACATTATAAAGAAATCACATTAGGATTCTCTTTTTAAGCTGTTCCTTAAAACACTAGTGCTTAGGAAATCTATTGGAGGCAGAAGCAGTCAAGGGTAGCCTAGGGTTAGGGTTAGGCTTAGGGTTAGGCTTAGGGTACGGCTTAGGGTTCGGGTACGGCGTAGGGTATGGGTTAGGGTTAGGGTTAGGGTTAGTGTTAGGGTTAGGGCTCGGTTTACGGTACGGGTTAGGATTAGGGTACGTGTTAGGGTTAGGGTAGGGGTTAGGGTTAGGGTACGCGTTAGGGTTAGGGTAGTTATTAAACCTATCCCACTCTCTAGATACCCCTTAGCACGTAAAGGAATATTATTTGGGGGTCCAGCCATGGAGAAGAGTTTAGACACTAGGATAAAATAAGGAACACATACATTATAAAGAAATCACATTAGGATTCTCTTTTTAAGCTGTTCCTTAAAACACTAGTGCTTAGGAAATCTATTGGAGGCAGAAGCAGTCAAGGGTAGCGTAGGGTTAGGGTTAGGCTTAGGGTTAGGGTTAGGGTACGGCTTAGGGTAGGGGTTCGGGGAGGGGTTCGGGTACGGCGTAGGGTATGGGTTAGGGTTAGGGTTAGGGTTAGTGTTAGGGTTAGGGCTCGGTTTAGGGTACGGGTTAGGATTAGGGTACGTGTTAGGGTTAGGGTAGGGGTTAGGGTTAGGGTAGTTATTAAACCTATCCCACTCTCTAGATACCCCTTAGCACGTAAAGGAATATTATTTGGGGGTCCAGCCATGGAGAAGAGTTTAGACACTAGGATAAGATATGGAACACACCCATTATAAAGAAATCACATTAGGATTCTCTTTTTAAGCTGTTCCTTAAAACACTAGTGCTTAGGAAATCTATTGGAGGCAGAAGCAGTCAAGGGTAGCCTAGGGTTAGGGTTAGGCTTAGGGTTAGGCTTAGGGTACGGCTCAGGGTACGGGTTCGGGGAGGGGTTCGGGTACGGCATAGGGTATGGGTTAGGGTTAGGGTTAGGGTTAGTGTTAGGGTTAGGGCTCGGTTTAGGGTACGGGTTAGGATTAGGCTACGTGTTAGGGTTAGGGTAGGTGTTAGGGTTAGGGTACGCGTTAGGGTTAGGGTAGTTATTAAACCTATCCCACTCTCTAGATACCCCTTAGCACGTAAAGGAATATTATTTGCGGGTCCAGCCATGGAAAAGAGTTTAGACACTAGGATAAAATAAGGAACACATACATTATAAAGAAATCACATTAGGATTCTCTTTTTAATCTGTTCCTTAAAACACTAGTGCTTAGGAAATCTATTGGAGGCAGAAGCAGTCAAGGGTAGCCTAGGGTTAGGGTTAGGCTTAGGGTTAGGCTTAGGGTACGGCTTAGGGTTCGGGTACGGCGTAGGGTATGGGTTAGGGTTAGGGTTAGGGTTAGTGTTAGGGTTAGGGCTCGGTTTACGGTACGGGTTAGGATTAGGGTACGTGTTAGGGTTAGGGTAGGGGTTAGGGTTAGGGTACGCGTTAGGGTTAGGGTAGTTATTAAACCTATCCCACTCTCTAGATACCCCTTAGCACGTAAAGGAATATTATTTGGGGGTCCAGCCATGGAGAAGAGTTTAGACACTAGGATAAAATAAGGAACACATACATTATAAAGAAATCACATTAGGATTCTCTTTTTAAGCTGTTCCTTACAACACTAGTGCTTAGGAAATCTACTGGAGGCAGAAGCAGTCAAGGGTAGCCTAGGGTTAGGGTTAGGCTTAGGGTTAGGCTTAGGGTACGGCTTAGGGTACGGGTTTGGGGAGGGGTTCGGGTACGGCGTAGGGTATTGGTTAGGGTTAGGGTTAGGGTTAGTGTTAGGGTTAGGGCTCGGTTTAGGGTACGGGTTAGGATTAGGGTACGTGTTAGGGTTAGGGTAGGGGTTAGGGTTAGGGTACGCGTTAGGGTTAGGGTAGTTATTAAACCTATCCCACTCTCTAGATACCCCTTAGCACGTAAAGGAATATTATTTGGGGGTCCAGCCATGGAGAAGAGTTTAGACACTAGGATAAAATAAGGAACACATACATTATAAAGAAATCACATTAGGATTCTCTTTTTAAGCTGTTCCTTCAAACACTAGTGCTTAGGAAATCTATTGGAGGCAGAAGCAGTCAAGGGTAGCCTAGGGTTAGGGTTAGGCTTAGGGTTAGGGTTAGGGTACGGCTTAGGGTAGGGGTTCGGGGAGGGTTTCGGGTACGGCGTAGGGTATGGGTTAGGGTTAGGGTTAGGGTTAGTGTTAGGGTTAGGGCTCGGTTTAGGGTACGGGTTAGGATTAGGGTACGTGTTAGGGTTAGGGTAGGGGTTAGGGTTAGGGTACGCGTTAGGGTTAGGGTAGTTATTAAACCTATCCCACTCTCTAGATACCCCTTAGCACGTAAAGGAATATTATTTGGGGGTCCAGCCATGGAGAAGAGTTTAGACACTAGGATAAGATAAGGAACACACCCATTATAAAGAAATCACATTAGGATTCTCTTTTTAAGCTGTTCCTTCAAACACTAGTGCTTAGGAAATCTATTGGAGGCAGAAGCAGTCAAGGGTAGCCTAGGGTTAGGGTTAGGCTTAGGGTTAGGCTTAGGGTATGGCTTAGGGTACGGGTTCGGGGAGGGGTTCGGGTACGGCATAGGGTATGTGTTAGGGTTAGGTTTAGGGTTAGTGTTAGGGTTAGGGCTCGGTTTAGGGTACGGGTTAGGATTAGGGTACGTGTTAGGGTTAGGGTAGGTGTTAGGGTTAGGGTACGCGTTAGGGTTAGGGTAGTTATTAAACCTATCCCACTCTCTAGATACCCCTTAGCACGTAAAGGAATATTATTTGCGGGTCCAGCCATGGAAAAGAGTTTAGACACTAGGATAAAATAAGGAACACATACATTATAAAGAAATCACATTAGGATTCTCTTTTTAATCTGTTCCTTAAAACACTAGTGCTTAGGAAATCTATTGGAGGCAGAAGCAGTCAAGGGTAGCCTAGGGTTAGGGTTAGGCTTAGGGTTAGGCTTAGGGTACGGCTTAGGGTTCGGGTACGGCGTAGGGTATGGGTTAGGGTTAGGGTTAGGGTTAGTGTTAGGGTTAGGGCTCGGTTTACGGTACGGGTTAGGATTAGGGTACGTGTTAGGGTTAGGGTAGGGGTTAGGGTTAGGGTACGCGTTAGGGTTAGGGTAGTTATTAAACCTATCCCACTCTCTAGATACCCCTTAGCACGTAAAGGAATATTATTTGGGGGTCCAGCCATGGAGAAGAGTTTAGACACTAGGATAAAATAAGGAACACATACATTATAAAGAAATCACATTAGGATTCTCTTTTTAAGCTGTTCCTGACAACACTAGTGCTTAGGAAATCTATTGGAGGCAGAAGCAGTCAAGGGTAGCCTAGGGTTAGGGTTAGGCTTAGGGTTAGGCTTAGGGTACGGCTTAGGGTACGGGTTTGGGGAGGGGTTCGGGTACGGCGTAGGGTATTGGTTAGGGTTAGGGTTAGGGTTAGTGTTAGGGTTAGGGCTCGGTTTAGGGTACGGGTTAGGATTAGGGTACGTGTTAGGGTTAGGGTAGGGGTTAGGGTTAGGGTACGCGTTAGGGTTAGGGTAGTTATTAAACCTATCCCACTCTCTAGATACCCCTTAGCACGTAAAGGAATATTATTTGGGGGTCCAGCCATGGAGAAGAGTTTAGACACTAGGATAAAATAAGGAACACATACATTATAAAGAAATCACATTAGGATTCTCTTTTTAAGCTGTTCCTTCAAACACTAGTGCTTAGGAAATCTATTGGAGGCAGAAGCAGTCAAGGGTAGCCTAGGGTTAGGGTTAGGCTTAGGGTTAGGCTTAGGGTACGGCTTAGGGTACGGGTTCGGGGAGGGGTTCGGGTACGGCGTAGGGTATGGGTTAGGGTTAGGGTTAGGGTTAGTGTTAGGGTTAGGGCTCGGTTTAGGGTACGGGTTAGGATTAGGGTACGTGTTAGGGTTAGGGTAGGTGTTAGGGTTAGGGTACGCGTTAGGGTTAGGGTAGTTATTAAACCTATCCCACTCTCTAGATACCCCTTAGCACGTAAAGGAATATTATTTGGGGGTCCAGCCATGGAGAAGAGTTTAGACACTAGGATAAGATAAGGAACACACCCATTATAAAGAAATCACATTAGGATTCTCTTTTTAAGCTGTTCCTTCAAACACTAGTGCTTAGGAAATCTATTGGAGGCAGAAGCAGTCAAGGGTAGCCTAGGGTTAGGCTTAGGGTTAGGCTTAGGGTACGGCTTAGGGTACGGCTTAGGGTTCGGGTACGGCGTAGGGTATGGGTTAGGGTTAGGGTTAGGGTTAGTGTTAGGGTTAGGGCTCGGTTTAGGGTACGGGTTAGGATTAGGGTACGTGTTAGGGTTAGGGTAGGTGTTAGGGTTAGGGTAGTTATTAAACCTATCCCACTCTCTAGATACCCCTTACCACGTAAAGGAATATTATTTGGGGGTCCAGCCATGGAGAAGAGTTTAGACACTAGGATAAGATAAGGAACACATACATTATAAAGAAATCACATTAGGATTCTCTTTTTAAGCTGTTCCTTCAAACACTAGTGCTTAGGAAATCTATTGGAGGCAGAAGCAGTCAAGGGTAGCCTAGGGTTAGGGTTAGGCTTAGGGTTAGGCTTAGGGTATGGCTTAGGGTACGGGTTCGGGGAGGGGTTCGGGTACGGCATAGGGTATGTGTTAGGGTTAGGTTTAGGGTTAGTGTTAGGGTTAGGGCTCGGTTTAGGGTACGGGTTAGGATTAGGGTACGTGTTAGGGTTAGGGTAGGTGTTAGGGTTAGGGTACGCGTTAGGGTTAGGGTAGTTATTAAACCTATCCCACTCTCTAGATACCCCTTAGCACGTAAAGGAATATTATTTGCGGGTCCAGCCATGGAAAAGAGTTTAGACACTAGGATAAAATAAGGAACACATATATTATAAAGAAATCACATTAGGATTCTCTTTTTAATCTGTTCCTTAAAACACTAGTGCTTAGGAAATCTATTGGAGGCAGAAGCAGTCAAGGGTAGCCTAGGGTTAGGGTTAGGCTTAGGGTTAGGCTTAGGGTACGGCTTAGGGTTCGGGTACGGCGTAGGGTATGGGTTAGGGTTAGGGTTAGGGTTAGTGTTAGGGTTAGGGCTCGGTTTACGGTACGGGTTAGGATTAGGGTACGTGTTAGGGTTAGGGTAGGGGTTAGGGTTAGGGTACGCGTTAGGGTTAGGGTAGTTATTAAACCTATCCCACTCTCTAGATACCCCTTAGCACGTAAAGGAATATTATTTGGGGGTCCAGCCATGGAGAAGAGTTTAGACACTAGGATAAAATAAGGAACACATACATTATAAAGAAATCACATTAGGATTCTCTTTTTAAGCTGTTCCTTAAAACACTAGTGCTTAGGAAATCTATTGGAGGCAGAAGCAGTCAAGGGTAGCGTAGGGTTAGGGTTAGGCTTAGGGTTAGGGTTAGGGTACGGCTTAGGGTAGGGGTTCGGGGAGGGGTTCGGGTACGGCGTAGGGTATGGGTTAGGGTTAGGGTTAGGGTTAGTGTTAGGGTTAGGGCTCGGTTTAGGGTACGGGTTAGGATTAGGGTACGTGTTAGGGTTAGGGTAGGGGTTAGGGTTAGGGTAGTTATTAAACCTATCCCACTCTCTAGATACCCCTTAGCACGTAAAGGAATATTATTTGGGGGTCCAGCCATGGAGAAGAGTTTAGACACTAGGATAAGATATGGAACACACCCATTATAAAGAAATCACATTAGGATTCTCTTTTTAAGCTGTTCCTTAAAACACTAGTGCTTAGGAAATCTATTGGAGGCAGAAGCAGTCAAGGGTAGCCTAGGGTTAGGGTTAGGCTTAGGGTTAGGCTTAGGGTACGGCTCAGGGTACGGGTTCGGGGAGGGGTTCGGGTACGGCATAGGGTATGGGTTAGGGTTAGGGTTAGGGTTAGTGTTAGGGTTAGGGCTCGGTTTAGGGTACGGGTTAGGATTAGGCTACGTGTTAGGGTTAGGGTAGGTGTTAGGGTTAGGGTACGCGTTAGGGTTAGGGTAGTTATTAAACCTATCCCACTCTCTAGATACCCCTTAGCACGTAAAGGAATATTATTTGGGGGTGCAGCCATGGAGAAGAGTTTAGACACTAGGATAAGATAAGGAACACACCCATTATAAAGAAATCACATTAGGATTCTCTTTTTAAGCTGTTCCTTACAACACTAGTGCTTAGGAAATCTATTGGAGGCAGAAGCAGTCAAGGGTAGCCTAGGGTTAGGGTTAGGCTTAGGGTTAGGCTTAGGGTACGGCTTAGGGTACGGGTTTGGGGAGGGGTTCGGGTACGGCGTAGGGTATGGGTTAGGGTTAGGGTTAGGGTTAGTGTTAGGGTTAGGGCTCGGTTTAGGGTACGGGTTAGGATTAGGGTACGTGTTAGGGTTAGGGTAGGGGTTAGGGTTAGGGTACGCGTTAGGGTTAGGGTAGTTATTAAACCTATCCCACTCTCTAGATACCCCTTAGCACGTAAAGGAATATTATTTGGGGGTCCAGCCATGGAGAAGAGTTTAGACACTAGGATAAAATAAGGAACACATACATTATAAAGAAATCACATTAGGATTCTCTTTTTAAGCTGTTCCTTAAAACACTAGTGCTTAGGAAATCTATTGGAGGCAGAAGCAGTCAAGGGTAGCCTAGGGTTAGGGTTAGGCTTAGGGTTAGGGTTAGGGTACGGCTTAGGGTAGGGGTTCGGGTACGGCGTAGGGTATGGGTTAGGGTTAGGGTTAGTGTTAGGGTTAGGGCTCGGTTTAGGGTACGGGTTAGGATTAGGGTACGTGTTAGGGTTAGGGTAGGGGTTAGGGTTAGGGTACGCGTTAGGGTTAGGGTAGTTATTAAACCTATCCCACTCTCTAGATACCCCTTAGCACGTAAAGGAATATTATTTGGGGGTCCAGCCATGGAGAAGAGTTTAGACACTAGGATAAGATAAGGAACACACCCATTATAAAGAAATCACATTAGGATTCTCTTTTTAAGCTGTTCCTTCAAACACTAGTGCTTAGGAAATCTATTGGAGGCAGAAGCAGTCAAGGGTAGCCTAGGGTTAGGGTTAGGCTTAGGGTTAGGCTTAGGGTACGGCTTAGGGTTCGGGTACGGCGTAGGGTATGGGTTAGGGTTAGGGTTAGGGTTAGTGTTAGGGTTAGGGCTCGGTTTAGGGTACGGGTTAGGATTAGGGTACGTGTTAGGGTTAGGGTAGGTGTTAGGGTTAGGGTACGCGTTAGGGTTAGGGTAGTTATTAAACCTATCCCACTCTCTAGATACCCCTTAGCACGTAAAGGAATATTATTTGGGGGTCCAGCCATGGAGAAGAGTTTAGACACTAGGATAAGATAAGGAACACATACATTATAAAGAAATCACATTAGGATTCTCTTTTTAAGCTGTTCCTTCAAACACTAGTGCTTAGGAAATCTATTGGAGGCAGAAGCAGTCAAGGGTAGCCTAGGGTTAGGGTTAGGCTTAGGGTTAGGGTTAGGGTACGGCTTAGGGTAGGGGTTCGGGGAGGGGTTCGGGTACGGCGTAGGGTATGGGTTAGGGTTAGGGTTAGGGTTAGTTTTAGGGTTAGGGCTCGGTTTAGGGTACGGGTTAGGATTAGGGTACGTGTTAGGGTTAGGGTAGGGGTTAGGGTTAGGGTACGCGTTAGGGTTAGGGTAGTTATTAAACCTATCCCACTCTCTAGATACCCCTTAGCACGTAAAGGAATATTATTTGGGGGTCCAGCCATGGAGAAGAGTTTAGACACTAGGATAAGATAAGGAACACACCCATTATAAAGAAATCACATTAGGATTCTCTTTTTAAGCTGTTCCTTCAAACACTAGTGCTTAGGAAATCTATTGGAGGCAGAAGCAGTCAAGGGTAGCCTAGGGTTAGGCTTAGGGTTAGGCTTAGGGTACGGCTTAGGGTACGGCTTAGGGTTCGGGTACGGTGTAGGGTATGGGTTAGGGTTAGGGTTAGGGTTAGTGTTAGGGTTAGGGCTCGGTTTAGGGTACGGGTTAGGATTAGGGTACGTGTTAGGGTTAGGGTAGGTGTTAGGGTTAGGGTAGTTATTAAACCTATCCCAATCTCTAGATACCCCTTAGCACGTAAAGGAATATTATTTGGGAGTCCAGCCATGGAGAAGAGTTTAGACACTAGGATAAAATAAGGAACACATACATTATAAAGAAATCACATTAGGATTCTCTTTTTAAGCTGTTCCTTCAAACACTAGTGCTTAGGAAATCTATTGGAGGCAGAAGCAGTCAAGGGTAGCCTAGGGTTAGGGTTAGGCTTAGGGTTAGGCTTAGGGTACGGCTTAGGGTACGGGTTCGGGGAGGGGTTCGGGTACGGCGTAGGGTATGGGTTAGGGTTAGGGTTAGGGTTAGTGTTAGGGTTAGGGCTCGGTTTAGGGTACGGGTTAGGATTAGGGTACATGTTAGGGTTAGGGTAGGTGTTAGGGTTAGGGTACGCGTTAGGGTTAGGGTAGTTATTAAACCTATCCCACTCTCTAGATACCCCTTAGCACGTAAAGGAATATTATTTGGGGGTCCAGCCATGGAGAAGAGTTTAGACACTAGGATAAAATAAGGAACACATACATCATAAAGAAATCACATTAGGATTCTCTTTTTAAGCTGTTCCTTGAAACACTAGTGCTTAGGAAATCTATTGGAGGCAGAAGCAGTCAAGGGTAGCCTAGGGTTAGGGTTAGGCTTAGGGTTAGGGTTAGGGTACGGCTTAGGGTAGGGGTTCAGGGAGGGGTTCGGGTACGGCGTAGGGTATGGGTTAGGGTTAAGGTTAGGGTTAGTGTTAGGGTTAGGGCTCGGTTTAGGGTACGGGTTAGGATTAGGGTACGTGTTAGGGTTAGGGTAGGGGTTAGGGTTAGGGTACGCGTTAGGGTTAGGGTAGTTATTAAACCTATCCCACTCTCTAGATACCCCTTAGCACGTAAAGGAATATTATTTGGGGGTCCAGCCATGGAGAAGAGTTTAGACACTAGGATAAGATAAGGAACACACCCATTATAAAGAAATCACATTAGGATTCTCTTTTTAAGCTGTTCCTTCAAACACTAGTGCTTAGGAAATCTATTGGAGGCAGAAGCAGTCAAGGGTAGCCTAGGGTTAGGGTTAGGCTTAGGGTTAGGCTTAGGGTACGGCTTAGGGTTCGGGTACGGCGTAGGGTATGGGTTAGGGTTAGGGTTAGGGTTAGTGTTAGGGTTAGGGCTCGGTTTACGGTACGGGTTAGGATTAGGGTACGTGTTAGGGTTAGGGTAGGGGTTAGGGTTAGGGTACGCGTTAGGGTTAGGGTAGTTATTAAACCTATCCCACTCTCTAGATACCCCTTAGCACGTAAAGGAATATTATTTGGGGGTCCAGCCATGGAGAAGAGTTTAGACACTAGGATAAAATAAGGAACACATACATTATAAAGAAATCACATTAGGATTCTCTTTTTAAGCTGTTCCTTAAAACACTAGTGCTTAGGAAATCTATTGGAGGCAGAAGCAGTCAAGGGTAGCGTAGGGTTAGGGTTAGGCTTAGGGTTAGGGTTAGGGTACGGCTTAGGGTAGGGGTTCGGGGAGGGGTTCGGGTACGGCGTAGGGTATGGGTTAGGGTTAGGGTTAGGGTTAGTGTTAGGGTTAGGGCTCGGTTTAGGGTACGGGTTAGGATTAGGGTACGTGTTAGGGTTAGGGTAGGGGTTAGGGTTAGGGTAGTTATTAAACCTATCCCACTCTCTAGATACCCCTTAGCACGTAAAGGAATATTATTTGGGGGTCCAGCCATGGAGAAGAGTTTAGACACTAGGATAAGATATGGAACACACCCATTATAAAGAAATCACATTAGGATTCTCTTTTTAAGCTGTTCCTTAAAACACTAGTGCTTAGGAAATCTATTGGAGGCAGAAGCAGTCAAGGGTAGCCTAGGGTTAGGGTTAGGCTTAGGGTTAGGCTTAGGGTACGGCTCAGGGTACGGGTTCGGGGAGGGGTTCGGGTACGGCATAGGGTATGGGTTAGGGTTAGGGTTAGGGTTAGTGTTAGGGTTAGGGCTCGGTTTAGGGTACGGGTTAGGATTAGGCTACGTGTTAGGGTTAGGGTAGGTGTTAGGGTTAGGGTACGCGTTAGGGTTAGGGTAGTTATTAAACCTATCCCACTCTCTAGATACCCCTTAGCACGTAAAGGAATATTATTTGGGGGTGCAGCCATGGAGAAGAGTTTAGACACTAGGATAAGATAAGGAACACACCCATTATAAAGAAATCACATTAGGATTCTCTTTTTAAGCTGTTCCTTACAACACTAGTGCTTAGGAAATCTATTGGAGGCAGAAGCAGTCAAGGGTAGCCTAGGGTTAGGGTTAGGCTTAGGGTTAGGCTTAGGGTACGGCTTAGGGTACGGGTTTGGGGAGGGGTTCGGGTACGGCGTAGGGTATGGGTTAGGGTTAGGGTTAGGGTTAGTGTTAGGGTTAGGGCTCGGTTTAGGGTACGGGTTAGGATTAGGGTACGTGTTAGGGTTAGGGTAGGGGTTAGGGTTAGGGTACGCGTTAGGGTTAGGGTAGTTATTAAACCTATCCCACTCTCTAGATACCCCTTAGCACGTAAAGGAATATTATTTGGGGGTCCAGCAATGGAGAAGAGTTTAGACACTAGGATAAAATAAGGAACACATACATTATAAAGAAATCACATTAGGATTCTCTTTTTAAGCTGTTCCTTAAAACACTAGTGCTTAGGAAATCTATTGGAGGCAGAAGCAGTCAAGGGTAGCCTAGGGTTAGGGTTAGGCTTAGGGTTAGGGTTAGGGTACGGCTTAGGGTAGGGGTTCGGGTACGGCGTAGGGTATGGGTTAGGGTTAGGGTTAGTGTTAGGGTTAGGGCTCGGTTTAGGGTACGGGTTAGGATTAGGGTACGTGTTAGGGTTAGGGTAGGGGTTAGGGTTAGGGTACGCGTTAGGGTTAGGGTAGTTATTAAACCTATCCCACTCTCTAGATACCCCTTAGCACGTAAAGGAATATTATTTGGGGGTCCAGCCATGGAGAAGAGTTTAGACACTAGGATAAGATAAGGAACACACCCATTATAAAGAAATCACATTAGGATTCTCTTTTTAAGCTGTTCCTTCAAACACTAGTGCTTAGGAAATCTATTGGAGGCAGAAGCAGTCAAGGGTAGCCTAGGGTTAGGGTTAGGCTTAGGGTTAGGCTTAGGGTACGGCTTAGGGTTCGGGTACGGCGTAGGGTATGGGTTAGGGTTAGGGTTAGGGTTAGTGTTAGGGTTAGGGCTCGGTTTAGGGTACGGGTTAGGATTAGGGTACGTGTTAGGGTTAGGGTAGGTGTTAGGGTTAGGGTACGCGTTAGGGTTAGGGTAGTTATTAAACCTATCCCACTCTCTAGATACCCCTTAGCACGTAAAGGAATATTATTTGGGGGTCCAGCCATGGAGAAGAGTTTAGACACTAGGATAAGATAAGGAACACATACATTATAAAGAAATCACATTAGGATTCTCTTTTTAAGCTGTTCCTTCAAACACTAGTGCTTAGGAAATCTATTGGAGGCAGAAGCAGTCAAGGGTAGCCTAGGGTTAGGGTTAGGCTTAGGGTTAGGGTTAGGGTACGGCTTAGGGTAGGGGTTCGGGGAGGGGTTCGGGTACGGCGTAGGGTATGGGTTAGGGTTAGGGTTAGGGTTAGTTTTAGGGTTAGGGCTCGGTTTAGGGTACGGGTTAGGATTAGGGTACGTGTTAGGGTTAGGGTAGGGGTTAGGGTTAGGGTACGCGTTAGGGTTAGGGTAGTTATTAAACCTATCCCACTCTCTAGATACCCCTTAGCACGTAAAGGAATATTATTTGGGGGTCCAGCCATGGAGAAGAGTTTAGACACTAGGATAAGATAAGGAACACACCCATTATAAAGAAATCACATTAGGATTCTCTTTTTAAGCTGTTCCTTCAAACACTAGTGCTTAGGAAATCTATTGGAGGCAGAAGCAGTCAAGGGTAGCCTAGGGTTAGGCTTAGGGTTAGGCTTAGGGTACGGCTTAGGGTACGGCTTAGGGTTCGGGTACGGTGTAGGGTATGGGTTAGGGTTAGGGTTAGGGTTAGTGTTAGGGTTAGGGCTCGGTTTAGGGTACGGGTTAGGATTAGGGTACGTGTTAGGGTTAGGGTAGGTGTTAGGGTTAGGGTAGTTATTAAACCTATCCCAATCTCTAGATACCCCTTAGCACGTAAAGGAATATTATTTGGGGGTCCAGCCATGGAGAAGAGTTTAGACACTAGGATAAAATAAGGAACACATACATTATAAAGAAATCACATTAGGATTCTCTTTTTAAGCTGTTCCTTCAAACACTAGTGCTTAGGAAATCTATTGGAGGCAGAAGCAGTCAAGGGTAGCCTAGGGTTAGGGTTAGGGTTAGTGTTAGGGTTAGGGCTCGGTTTAGGGTACGGGTTAGGATTAGGCTACGTGTTAGGGTTAGGGTAGGTGTTAGGGTTAGGGTACGCGTTAGGGTTAGGGTAGTTATTAAACCTATCCCACTCTCTAGATACCCCTTAGCACGTAAAGGAATATTATTTGGGGGTGCAGCCATGGAGAAGAGTTTAGACACTAGGATAAGATAAGGAACACACCCATTATAAAGAAATCACATTAGGATTCTCTTTTTAAGCTGTTCCTTACAACACTAGTGCTTAGGAAATCTATTGGAGGCAGAAGCAGTCAAGGGTAGCCTAGGGTTAGGGTTAGGCTTAGGGTTAGGCTTAGGGTACGGCTTAGGGTACGGGTTTGGGGAGGGGTTCGGGTACGGCGTAGGGTATGGGTTAGGGTTAGGGTTAGGGTTAGTGTTAGGGTTAGGGCTCGGTTTAGGGTACGGGTTAGGATTAGGGTACGTGTTAGGGTTAGGGTAGGGGTTAGGGTTAGGGTACGCGTTAGGGTTAGGGTAGTTATTAAACCTATCCCACTCTCTAGATACCCCTTAGCACGTAAAGGAATATTATTTGGGGGTCCAGCCATGGAGAAGAGTTTAGACACTAGGATAAAATAAGGAACACATACATTATAAAGAAATCACATTAGGATTCTCTTTTTAAGCTGTTCCTTAAAACACTAGTGCTTAGGAAATCTATTGGAGGCAGAAGCAGTCAAGGGTAGCCTAGGGTTAGGGTTAGGCTTAGGGTTAGGGTTAGGGTACGGCTTAGGGTAGGGGTTCGGGTACGGCGTAGGGTATGGGTTAGGGTTAGGGTTAGTGTTAGGGTTAGGGCTCGGTTTAGGGTACGGGTTAGGATTAGGGTACGTGTTAGGGTTAGGGTAGGGGTTAGGGTTAGGGTACGCGTTAGGGTTAGGGTAGTTATTAAACCTATCCCACTCTCTAGATACCCCTTAGCACGTAAAGGAATATTATTTGGGGGTCCAGCCATGGAGAAGAGTTTAGACACTAGGATAAGATAAGGAACACACCCATTATAAAGAAATCACATTAGGATTCTCTTTTTAAGCTGTTCCTTCAAACACTAGTGCTTAGGAAATCTATTGGAGGCAGAAGCAGTCAAGGGTAGCCTAGGGTTAGGGTTAGGCTTAGGGTTAGGCTTAGGGTACGGCTTAGGGTTCGGGTACGGCGTAGGGTATGGGTTAGGGTTAGGGTTAGGGTTAGTGTTAGGGTTAGGGCTCGGTTTACGGTACGGGTTAGGATTAGGGTACGTGTTAGGGTTAGGGTAGGGGTTAGGGTTAGGGTACGCGTTAGGGTTAGGGTAGTTATTAAACCTATCCCACTCTCTAGATACCCCTTAGCACGTAAAGGAATATTATTTGGGGGTCCAGCCATGGAGAAGAGTTTAGACACTAGGATAAAATAAGGAACACATACATTATAAAGAAATCACATTAGGATTCTCTTTTTAAGCTGTTCCTTAAAACACTAGTGCTTAGGAAATCTATTGGAGGCAGAAGCAGTCAAGGGTAGCGTAGGGTTAGGGTTAGGCTTAGGGTTAGGGTTAGGGTACGGCTTAGGGTAGGGGTTCGGGGAGGGGTTCGGGTACGGCGTAGGGTATGGGTTAGGGTTAGGGTTAGGGTTAGTGTTAGGGTTAGGGCTCGGTTTAGGGTACGGGTTAGGATTAGGGTACGTGTTAGGGTTAGGGTAGGGGTTAGGGTTAGGGTAGTTATTAAACCTATCCCACTCTCTAGATACCCCTTAGCACGTAAAGGAATATTATTTGGGGGTCCAGCCATGGAGAAGAGTTTAGACACTAGGATAAGATATGGAACACACCCATTATAAAGAAATCACATTAGGATTCTCTTTTTAAGCTGTTCCTTAAAACACTAGTGCTTAGGAAATCTATTGGAGGCAGAAGCAGTCAAGGGTAGCCTAGGGTTAGGGTTAGGCTTAGGGTTAGGCTTAGGGTACGGCTCAGGGTACGGGTTCGGGGAGGGGTTCGGGTACGGCATAGGGTATGGGTTAGGGTTAGGGTTAGGGTTAGTGTTAGGGTTAGGGCTCGGTTTAGGGTACGGGTTAGGATTAGGCTACGTGTTAGGGTTAGGGTAGGTGTTAGGGTTAGGGTACGCGTTAGGGTTAGGGTAGTTATTAAACCTATCCCACTCTCTAGATACCCCTTAGCACGTAAAGGAATATTATTTGGGGGTGCAGCCATGGAGAAGAGTTTAGACACTAGGATAAGATAAGGAACACACCCATTATAAAGAAATCACATTAGGATTCTCTTTTTAAGCTGTTCCTTACAACACTAGTGCTTAGGAAATCTATTGGAGGCAGAAGCAGTCAAGGGTAGCCTAGGGTTAGGGTTAGGCTTAGGGTTAGGCTTAGGGTACGGCTTAGGGTACGGGTTTGGGGAGGGGTTCGGGTACGGCGTAGGGTATGGGTTAGGGTTAGGGTTAGGGTTAGTGTTAGGGTTAGGGCTCGGTTTAGGGTACGGGTTAGGATTAGGGTACGTGTTAGGGTTAGGGTAGGGGTTAGGGTTAGGGTACGCGTTAGGGTTAGGGTAGTTATTAAACCTATCCCACTCTCTAGATACCCCTTAGCACGTAAAGGAATATTATTTGGGGGTCCAGCAATGGAGAAGAGTTTAGACACTAGGATAAAATAAGGAACACATACATTATAAAGAAATCACATTAGGATTCTCTTTTTAAGCTGTTCCTTAAAACACTAGTGCTTAGGAAATCTATTGGAGGCAGAAGCAGTCAAGGGTAGCCTAGGGTTAGGGTTAGGCTTAGGGTTAGGGTTAGGGTACGGCTTAGGGTAGGGGTTCGGGTACGGCGTAGGGTATGGGTTAGGGTTAGGGTTAGTGTTAGGGTTAGGGCTCGGTTTAGGGTACGGGTTAGGATTAGGGTACGTGTTAGGGTTAGGGTAGGGGTTAGGGTTAGGGTACGCGTTAGGGTTAGGGTAGTTATTAAACCTATCCCACTCTCTAGATACCCCTTAGCACGTAAAGGAATATTATTTGGGGGTCCAGCCATGGAGAAGAGTTTAGACACTAGGATAAGATAAGGAACACACCCATTATAAAGAAATCACATTAGGATTCTCTTTTTAAGCTGTTCCTTCAAACACTAGTGCTTAGGAAATCTATTGGAGGCAGAAGCAGTCAAGGGTAGCCTAGGGTTAGGGTTAGGCTTAGGGTTAGGCTTAGGGTACGGCTTAGGGTTCGGGTACGGCGTAGGGTATGGGTTAGGGTTAGGGTTAGGGTTAGTGTTAGGGTTAGGGCTCGGTTTAGGGTACGGGTTAGGATTAGGGTACGTGTTAGGGTTAGGGTAGGTGTTAGGGTTAGGGTACGCGTTAGGGTTAGGGTAGTTATTAAACCTATCCCACTCTCTAGATACCCCTTAGCACGTAAAGGAATATTATTTGGGGGTCCAGCCATGGAGAAGAGTTTAGACACTAGGATAAGATAAGGAACACATACATTATAAAGAAATCACATTAGGATTCTCTTTTTAAGCTGTTCCTTCAAACACTAGTGCTTAGGAAATCTATTGGAGGCAGAAGCAGTCAAGGGTAGCCTAGGGTTAGGGTTAGGCTTAGGGTTAGGGTTAGGGTACGGCTTAGGGTAGGGGTTCGGGGAGGGGTTCGGGTACGGCGTAGGGTATGGGTTAGGGTTAGGGTTAGGGTTAGTTTTAGGGTTAGGGCTCGGTTTAGGGTACGGGTTAGGATTAGGGTACGTGTTAGGGTTAGGGTAGGGGTTAGGGTTAGGGTACGCGTTAGGGTTAGGGTAGTTATTAAACCTATCCCACTCTCTAGATACCCCTTAGCACGTAAAGGAATATTATTTGGGGGTCCAGCCATGGAGAAGAGTTTAGACACTAGGATAAGATAAGGAACACACCCATTATAAAGAAATCACATTAGGATTCTCTTTTTAAGCTGTTCCTTCAAACACTAGTGCTTAGGAAATCTATTGGAGGCAGAAGCAGTCAAGGGTAGCCTAGGGTTAGGCTTAGGGTTAGGCTTAGGGTACGGCTTAGGGTACGGCTTAGGGTTCGGGTACGGTGTAGGGTATGGGTTAGGGTTAGGGTTAGGGTTAGTGTTAGGGTTAGGGCTCGGTTTAGGGTACGGGTTAGGATTAGGGTACGTGTTAGGGTTAGGGTAGGTGTTAGGGTTAGGGTAGTTATTAAACCTATCCCAATCTCTAGATACCCCTTAGCACGTAAAGGAATATTATTTGGGGGTCCAGCCATGGAGAAGAGTTTAGACACTAGGATAAAATAAGGAACACATACATTATAAAGAAATCACATTAGGATTCTCTTTTTAAGCTGTTCCTTCAAACACTAGTGCTTAGGAAATCTATTGGAGGCAGAAGCAGTCAAGGGTAGCCTAGGGTTAGGGTTAGGGTTAGTGTTAGGGTTAGGGCTCGGTTTAGGGTACGGGTTAGGATTAGGCTACGTGTTAGGGTTAGGGTAGGTGTTAGGGTTAGGGTACGCGTTAGGGTTAGGGTAGTTATTAAACCTATCCCACTCTCTAGATACCCCTTAGCACGTAAAGGAATATTATTTGGGGGTGCAGCCATGGAGAAGAGTTTAGACACTAGGATAAGATAAGGAACACACCCATTATAAAGAAATCACATTAGGATTCTCTTTTTAAGCTGTTCCTTACAACACTAGTGCTTAGGAAATCTATTGGAGGCAGAAGCAGTCAAGGGTAGCCTAGGGTTAGGGTTAGGCTTAGGGTTAGGCTTAGGGTACGGCTTAGGGTACGGGTTTGGGGAGGGGTTCGGGTACGGCGTAGGGTATGGGTTAGGGTTAGGGTTAGGGTTAGTGTTAGGGTTAGGGCTCGGTTTAGGGTACGGGTTAGGATTAGGGTACGTGTTAGGGTTAGGGTAGGGGTTAGGGTTAGGGTACGCGTTAGGGTTAGGGTAGTTATTAAACCTATCCCACTCTCTAGATACCCCTTAGCACGTAAAGGAATATTATTTGGGGGTCCAGCCATGGAGAAGAGTTTAGACACTAGGATAAAATAAGGAACACATACATTATAAAGAAATCACATTAGGATTCTCTTTTTAAGCTGTTCCTTAAAACACTAGTGCTTAGGAAATCTATTGGAGGCAGAAGCAGTCAAGGGTAGCCTAGGGTTAGGGTTAGGCTTAGGGTTAGGGTTAGGGTACGGCTTAGGGTAGGGGTTCGGGTACGGCGTAGGGTATGGGTTAGGGTTAGGGTTAGTGTTAGGGTTAGGGCTCGGTTTAGGGTACGGGTTAGGATTAGGGTACGTGTTAGGGTTAGGGTAGGGGTTAGGGTTAGGGTACGCGTTAGGGTTAGGGTAGTTATTAAACCTATCCCACTCTCTAGATACCCCTTAGCACGTAAAGGAATATTATTTGGGGGTCCAGCCATGGAGAAGAGTTTAGACACTAGGATAAGATAAGGAACACACCCATTATAAAGAAATCACATTAGGATTCTCTTTTTAAGCTGTTCCTTCAAACACTAGTGCTTAGGAAATCTATTGGAGGCAGAAGCAGTCAAGGGTAGCCTAGGGTTAGGGTTAGGCTTAGGGTTAGGCTTAGGGTACGGCTTAGGGTTCGGGTACGGCGTAGGGTATGGGTTAGGGTTAGGGTTAGGGTTAGTGTTAGGGTTAGGGCTCGGTTTAGGGTACGGGTTAGGATTAGGGTACGTGTTAGGGTTAGGGTAGGTGTTAGGGTTAGGGTACGCGTTAGGGTTAGGGTAGTTATTAAACCTATCCCACTCTCTAGATACCCCTTAGCACGTAAAGGAATATTATTTGGGGGTCCAGCCATGGAGAAGAGTTTAGACACTAGGATAAGATAAGGAACACATACATTATAAAGAAATCACATTAGGATTCTCTTTTTAAGCTGTTCCTTCAAACACTAGTGCTTAGGAAATCTATTGGAGGCAGAAGCAGTCAAGGGTAGCCTAGGGTTAGGGTTAGGCTTAGGGTTAGGGTTAGGGTACGGCTTAGGGTAGGGGTTCGGGGAGGGGTTCGGGTACGGCGTAGGGTATGGGTTAGGGTTAGGGTTAGGGTTAGTTTTAGGGTTAGGGCTCGGTTTAGGGTACGGGTTAGGATTAGGGTACGTGTTAGGGTTAGGGTAGGGGTTAGGGTTAGGGTACGCGTTAGGGTTAGGGTAGTTATTAAACCTATCCCACTCTCTAGATACCCCTTAGCACGTAAAGGAATATTATTTGGGGGTCCAGCCATGGAGAAGAGTTTAGACACTAGGATAAGATAAGGAACACACCCATTATAAAGAAATCACATTAGGATTCTCTTTTTAAGCTGTTCCTTCAAACACTAGTGCTTAGGAAATCTATTGGAGGCAGAAGCAGTCAAGGGTAGCCTAGGGTTAGGCTTAGGGTTAGGCTTAGGGTACGGCTTAGGGTACGGCTTAGGGTTCGGGTACGGTGTAGGGTATGGGTTAGGGTTAGGGTTAGGGTTAGTGTTAGGGTTAGGGCTCGGTTTAGGGTACGGGTTAGGATTAGGGTACGTGTTAGGGTTAGGGTAGGTGTTAGGGTTAGGGTAGTTATTAAACCTATCCCAATCTCTAGATACCCCTTAGCACGTAAAGGAATATTATTTGGGGGTCCAGCCATGGAGAAGAGTTTAGACACTAGGATAAAATAAGGCACACATACATTATAAAGAAATCACATTAGGATTCTCTTTTTAAGCTGTTCCTTCAAACACTAGTGCTTAGGAAATCTATTGGAGGCAGAAGCAGTCAAGGGTAGCGTAGGGTTAGGGTTAGGCTTAGGGTTAGGGTTAGGGTACGGCTTAGGGTAGGGGTTCGGGGAGGGGTTCGGGTACGGCGTAGGGTATGGGTTAGGGTTAGGGTTAGGGTTAGTGTTAGGGTTAGGGCTCGGTTTAGGGTACGGGTTAGGATTAGGGTACGTGTTAGGGTTAGGGTAGGGGTTAGGGTTAGGGTAGTTATTAAACCTATCCCACTCTCTAGATACCCCTTAGCACGTAAAGGAATATTATTTGGGGGTCCAGCCATGGAGAAGAGTTTAGACACTAGGATAAGATATGGAACACACCCATTATAAAGAAATCAC
Organism: Balaenoptera ricei; assembly: GCF_028023285.1. NCBI lineage: Eukaryota > Metazoa > Chordata > Mammalia > Artiodactyla > Balaenopteridae > Balaenoptera > Balaenoptera ricei. The sequence goes on from NW_026777804.1 coordinate 83,244, forward strand.
ATTAGGATTCTCTTTTTAAGCTGTTCCTTAAAACACTAGTGCTTAGGAAATCTATTGGAGGCAGAAGCAGTCAAGGGTAGCCTAGGGTTAGGGTTAGGCTTAGGGTTAGGCTTAGGGTACGGCTCAGGGTACGGGTTCGGGGAGGGGTTCGGGTACGGCATAGGGTATGGGTTAGGGTTAGGGTTAGGGTTAGTGTTAGGGTTAGGGCTCGGTTTAGGGTACGGGTTAGGATTAGGCTACGTGTTAGGGTTAGGGTAGGTGTTAGGGTTAGGGTACGCGTTAGGGTTAGGGTAGTTATTAAACCTATCCCACTCTCTAGATACCCCTTAGCACGTAAAGGAATATTATTTGGGGGTGCAGCCATGGAGAAGAGTTTAGACACTAGGATAAGATAAGGAACACACCCATTATAAAGAAATCACATTAGGATTCTCTTTTTAAGCTGTTCCTTACAACACTAGTGCTTAGGAAATCTATTGGAGGCAGAAGCAGTCAAGGGTAGCCTAGGGTTAGGGTTAGGCTTAGGGTTAGGCTTAGGGTACGGCTTAGGGTACGGGTTTGGGGAGGGGTTCGGGTACGGCGTAGGGTATGGGTTAGGGTTAGGGTTAGGGTTAGTGTTAGGGTTAGGGCTCGGTTTAGGGTACGGGTTAGGATTAGGGTACGTGTTAGGGTTAGGGTAGGGGTTAGGGTTAGGGTACGCGTTAGGGTTAGGGTAGTTATTAAACCTATCCCACTCTCTAGATACCCCTTAGCACGTAAAGGAATATTATTTGGGGGTCCAGCCATGGAGAAGAGTTTAGACACTAGGATAAAATAAGGAACACATACATTATAAAGAAATCACATTAGGATTCTCTTTTTAAGCTGTTCCTTAAAACACTAGTGCTTAGGAAATCTATTGGAGGCAGAAGCAGTCAAGGGTAGCCTAGGGTTAGGGTTAGGCTTAGGGTTAGGGTTAGGGTACGGCTTAGGGTAGGGGTTCGGGTACGGCGTAGGGTATGGGTTAGGGTTAGGGTTAGTGTTAGGGTTAGGGCTCGGTTTAGGGTACGGGTTAGGATTAGGGTACGTGTTAGGGTTAGGGTAGGGGTTAGGGTTAGGGTACGCGTTAGGGTTAGGGTAGTTATTAAACCTATCCCACTCTCTAGATACCCCTTAGCACGTAAAGGAATATTATTTGGGGGTCCAGCCATGGAGAAGAGTTTAGACACTAGGATAAGATAAGGAACACACCCATTATAAAGAAATCACATTAGGATTCTCTTTTTAAGCTGTTCCTTCAAACACTAGTGCTTAGGAAATCTATTGGAGGCAGAAGCAGTCAAGGGTAGCCTAGGGTTAGGGTTAGGCTTAGGGTTAGGCTTAGGGTACGGCTTAGGGTTCGGGTACGGCGTAGGGTATGGGTTAGGGTTAGGGTTAGGGTTAGTGTTAGGGTTAGGGCTCGGTTTAGGGTACGGGTTAGGATTAGGGTACGTGTTAGGGTTAGGGTAGGTGTTAGGGTTAGGGTACGCGTTAGGGTTAGGGTAGTTATTAAACCTATCCCACTCTCTAGATACCCCTTAGCACGTAAAGGAATATTATTTGGGGGTCCAGCCATGGAGAAGAGTTTAGACACTAGGATAAGATAAGGAACACATACATTATAAAGAAATCACATTAGGATTCTCTTTTTAAGCTGTTCCTTCAAACACTAGTGCTTAGGAAATCTATTGGAGGCAGAAGCAGTCAAGGGTAGCCTAGGGTTAGGGTTAGGCTTAGGGTTAGGGTTAGGGTACGGCTTAGGGTAGGGGTTCGGGGAGGGGTTCGGGTACGGCGTAGGGTATGGGTTAGGGTTAGGGTTAGGGTTAGTTTTAGGGTTAGGGCTCGGTTTAGGGTACGGGTTAGGATTAGGGTACGTGTTAGGGTTAGGGTAGGGGTTAGGGTTAGGGTACGCGTTAGGGTTAGGGTAGTTATTAAACCTATCCCACTCTCTAGATACCCCTTAGCACGTAAAGGAATATTATTTGGGGGTCCAGCCATGGAGAAGAGTTTAGACACTAGGATAAGATAAGGAACACACCCATTATAAAGAAATCACATTAGGATTCTCTTTTTAAGCTGTTCCTTCAAACACTAGTGCTTAGGAAATCTATTGGAGGCAGAAGCAGTCAAGGGTAGCCTAGGGTTAGGCTTAGGGTTAGGCTTAGGGTACGGCTTAGGGTACGGCTTAGGGTTCGGGTACGGTGTAGGGTATGGGTTAGGGTTAGGGTTAGGGTTAGTGTTAGGGTTAGGGCTCGGTTTAGGGTACGGGTTAGGATTAGGGTACGTGTTAGGGTTAGGGTAGGTGTTAGGGTTAGGGTAGTTATTAAACCTATCCCAATCTCTAGATACCCCTTAGCACGTAAAGGAATATTATTTGGGGGTCCAGCCATGGAGAAGAGTTTAGACACTAGGATAAAATAAGGAACACATACATTATAAAGAAATCACATTAGGATTCTCTTTTTAAGCTGTTCCTTCAAACACTAGTGCTTAGGAAATCTATTGGAGGCAGAAGCAGTCAAGGGTAGCCTAGGGTTAGGGTTAGGCTTAGGGTTAGGCTTAGGGTACGGCTTAGGGTACGGGTTCGGGGAGGGGTTCGGGTACGGCGTAGGGTATGGGTTAGGGTTAGGGTTAGGGTTAGTGTTAGGGTTAGGGCTCGGTTTAGGGTACGGGTTAGGATTAGGGTACATGTTAGGGTTAGGGTAGGTGTTAGGGTTAGGGTACGCGTTAGGGTTAGGGTAGTTATTAAACCTATCCCACTCTCTAGATACCCCTTAGCACGTAAAGGAATATTATTTGGGGGTCCAGCCATGGAGAAGAGTTTAGACACTAGGATAAAATAAGGAACACATACATCATAAAGAAATCACATTAGGATTCTCTTTTTAAGCTGTTCCTTGAAACACTAGTGCTTAGGAAATCTATTGGAGGCAGAAGCAGTCAAGGGTAGCCTAGGGTTAGGGTTAGGCTTAGGGTTAGGGTTAGGGTACGGCTTAGGGTAGGGGTTCAGGGAGGGGTTCGGGTACGGCGTAGGGTATGGGTTAGGGTTAAGGTTAGGTTTAGTGTTAGGGTTAGGGCTCGGTTTAGGGTACGGGTTAGGATTAGGGTACGTGTTAGGGTTAGGGTAGGGGTTAGGGTTAGGGTACGCGTTAGGGTTAGGGTAGTTATTAAACCTATCCCACTCTCTAGATACCCCTTAGCACGTAAAGGAATATTATTTGGGGGTCCAGCCATGGAGAAGAGTTTAGACACTAGGATAAGATAAGGAACACACCCATTATAAAGAAATCACATTAGGATTCTCTTTTTAAGCTGTTCCTTCAAACACTAGTGCTTAGGAAATCTATTGGAGGCAGAAGCAGTCAAGGGTAGCCTAGGGTTAGGGTTAGGCTTAGGGTTAGGCTTAGGGTACGGCTTAGGGTTCGGGTACGGCGTAGGGTATGGGTTAGGGTTAGGGTTAGGGTTAGTGTTAGGGTTAGGGCTCGGTTTACGGTACGGGTTAGGATTAGGGTACGTGTTAGGGTTAGGGTAGGGGTTAGGGTTAGGGTACGCGTTAGGGTTAGGGTAGTTATTAAACCTATCCCACTCTCTAGATACCCCTTAGCACGTAAAGGAATATTATTTGGGGGTCCAGCCATGGAGAAGAGTTTAGACACTAGGATAAAATAAGGAACACATACATTATAAAGAAATCACATTAGGATTCTCTTTTTAAGCTGTTCCTTAAAACACTAGTGCTTAGGAAATCTATTGGAGGCAGAAGCAGTCAAGGGTAGCGTAGGGTTAGGGTTAGGCTTAGGGTTAGGGTTAGGGTACGGCTTAGGGTAGGGGTTCGGGGAGGGGTTCGGGTACGGCGTAGGGTATGGGTTAGGGTTAGGGTTAGGGTTAGTGTTAGGGTTAGGGCTCGGTTTAGGGTACGGGTTAGGATTAGGGTACGTGTTAGGGTTAGGGTAGGGGTTAGGGTTAGGGTAGTTATTAAACCTATCCCACTCTCTAGATACCCCTTAGCACGTAAAGGAATATTATTTGGGGGTCCAGCCATGGAGAAGAGTTTAGACACTAGGATAAGATATGGAACACACCCATTATAAAGAAATCACATTAGGATTCTCTTTTTAAGCTGTTCCTTAAAACACTAGTGCTTAGGAAATCTATTGGAGGCAGAAGCAGTCAAGGGTAGCCTAGGGTTAGGGTTAGGCTTAGGGTTAGGCTTAGGGTACGGCTCAGGGTACGGGTTCGGGGAGGGGTTCGGGTACGGCATAGGGTATGGGTTAGGGTTAGGGTTAGGGTTAGTGTTAGGGTTAGGGCTCGGTTTAGGGTACGGGTTAGGATTAGGCTACGTGTTAGGGTTAGGGTAGGTGTTAGGGTTAGGGTACGCGTTAGGGTTAGGGTAGTTATTAAACCTATCCCACTCTCTAGATACCCCTTAGCACGTAAAGGAATATTATTTGGGGGTGCAGCCATGGAGAAGAGTTTAGACACTAGGATAAGATAAGGAACACACCCATTATAAAGAAATCACATTAGGATTCTCTTTTTAAGCTGTTCCTTACAACACTAGTGCTTAGGAAATCTATTGGAGGCAGAAGCAGTCAAGGGTAGCCTAGGGTTAGGGTTAGGCTTAGGGTTAGGCTTAGGGTACGGCTTAGGGTACGGGTTTGGGGAGGGGTTCGGGTACGGCGTAGGGTATGGGTTAGGGTTAGGGTTAGGGTTAGTGTTAGGGTTAGGGCTCGGTTTAGGGTACGGGTTAGGATTAGGGTACGTGTTAGGGTTAGGGTAGGGGTTAGGGTTAGGGTACGCGTTAGGGTTAGGGTAGTTATTAAACCTATCCCACTCTCTAGATACCCCTTAGCACGTAAAGGAATATTATTTGGGGGTCCAGCAATGGAGAAGAGTTTAGACACTAGGATAAAATAAGGAACACATACATTATAAAGAAATCACATTAGGATTCTCTTTTTAAGCTGTTCCTTAAAACACTAGTGCTTAGGAAATCTATTGGAGGCAGAAGCAGTCAAGGGTAGCCTAGGGTTAGGGTTAGGCTTAGGGTTAGGGTTAGGGTACGGCTTAGGGTAGGGGTTCGGGTACGGCGTAGGGTATGGGTTAGGGTTAGGGTTAGTGTTAGGGTTAGGGCTCGGTTTAGGGTACGGGTTAGGATTAGGGTACGTGTTAGGGTTAGGGTAGGGGTTAGGGTTAGGGTACGCGTTAGGGTTAGGGTAGTTATTAAACCTATCCCACTCTCTAGATACCCCTTAGCACGTAAAGGAATATTATTTGGGGGTCCAGCCATGGAGAAGAGTTTAGACACTAGGATAAGATAAGGAACACACCCATTATAAAGAAATCACATTAGGATTCTCTTTTTAAGCTGTTCCTTCAAACACTAGTGCTTAGGAAATCTATTGGAGGCAGAAGCAGTCAAGGGTAGCCTAGGGTTAGGGTTAGGCTTAGGGTTAGGCTTAGGGTACGGCTTAGGGTTCGGGTACGGCGTAGGGTATGGGTTAGGGTTAGGGTTAGGGTTAGTGTTAGGGTTAGGGCTCGGTTTAGGGTACGGGTTAGGATTAGGGTACGTGTTAGGGTTAGGGTAGGTGTTAGGGTTAGGGTACGCGTTAGGGTTAGGGTAGTTATTAAACCTATCCCACTCTCTAGATACCCCTTAGCACGTAAAGGAATATTATTTGGGGGTCCAGCCATGGAGAAGAGTTTAGACACTAGGATAAGATAAGGAACACATACATTATAAAGAAATCACATTAGGATTCTCTTTTTAAGCTGTTCCTTCAAACACTAGTGCTTAGGAAATCTATTGGAGGCAGAAGCAGTCAAGGGTAGCCTAGGGTTAGGGTTAGGCTTAGGGTTAGGGTTAGGGTACGGCTTAGGGTAGGGGTTCGGGGAGGGGTTCGGGTACGGCGTAGGGTATGGGTTAGGGTTAGGGTTAGGGTTAGTTTTAGGGTTAGGGCTCGGTTTAGGGTACGGGTTAGGATTAGGGTACGTGTTAGGGTTAGGGTAGGGGTTAGGGTTAGGGTACGCGTTAGGGTTAGGGTAGTTATTAAACCTATCCCACTCTCTAGATACCCCTTAGCACGTAAAGGAATATTATTTGGGGGTCCAGCCATGGAGAAGAGTTTAGACACTAGGATAAGATAAGGAACACACCCATTATAAAGAAATCACATTAGGATTCTCTTTTTAAGCTGTTCCTTCAAACACTAGTGCTTAGGAAATCTATTGGAGGCAGAAGCAGTCAAGGGTAGCCTAGGGTTAGGCTTAGGGTTAGGCTTAGGGTACGGCTTAGGGTACGGCTTAGGGTTCGGGTACGGTGTAGGGTATGGGTTAGGGTTAGGGTTAGGGTTAGTGTTAGGGTTAGGGCTCGGTTTAGGGTACGGGTTAGGATTAGGGTACGTGTTAGGGTTAGGGTAGGTGTTAGGGTTAGGGTAGTTATTAAACCTATCCCAATCTCTAGATACCCCTTAGCACGTAAAGGAATATTATTTGGGGGTCCAGCCATGGAGAAGAGTTTAGACACTAGGATAAAATAAGGAACACATACATTATAAAGAAATCACATTAGGATTCTCTTTTTAAGCTGTTCCTTCAAACACTAGTGCTTAGGAAATCTATTGGAGGCAGAAGCAGTCAAGGGTAGCCTAGGGTTAGGGTTAGGGTTAGTGTTAGGGTTAGGGCTCGGTTTAGGGTACGGGTTAGGATTAGGCTACGTGTTAGGGTTAGGGTAGGTGTTAGGGTTAGGGTACGCGTTAGGGTTAGGGTAGTTATTAAACCTATCCCACTCTCTAGATACCCCTTAGCACGTAAAGGAATATTATTTGGGGGTGCAGCCATGGAGAAGAGTTTAGACACTAGGATAAGATAAGGAACACACCCATTATAAAGAAATCACATTAGGATTCTCTTTTTAAGCTGTTCCTTACAACACTAGTGCTTAGGAAATCTATTGGAGGCAGAAGCAGTCAAGGGTAGCCTAGGGTTAGGGTTAGGCTTAGGGTTAGGCTTAGGGTACGGCTTAGGGTACGGGTTTGGGGAGGGGTTCGGGTACGGCGTAGGGTATGGGTTAGGGTTAGGGTTAGGGTTAGTGTTAGGGTTAGGGCTCGGTTTAGGGTACGGGTTAGGATTAGGGTACGTGTTAGGGTTAGGGTAGGGGTTAGGGTTAGGGTACGCGTTAGGGTTAGGGTAGTTATTAAACCTATCCCACTCTCTAGATACCCCTTAGCACGTAAAGGAATATTATTTGGGGGTCCAGCCATGGAGAAGAGTTTAGACACTAGGATAAAATAAGGAACACATACATTATAAAGAAATCACATTAGGATTCTCTTTTTAAGCTGTTCCTTAAAACACTAGTGCTTAGGAAATCTATTGGAGGCAGAAGCAGTCAAGGGTAGCCTAGGGTTAGGGTTAGGCTTAGGGTTAGGGTTAGGGTACGGCTTAGGGTAGGGGTTCGGGTACGGCGTAGGGTATGGGTTAGGGTTAGGGTTAGTGTTAGGGTTAGGGCTCGGTTTAGGGTACGGGTTAGGATTAGGGTACGTGTTAGGGTTAGGGTAGGGGTTAGGGTTAGGGTACGCGTTAGGGTTAGGGTAGTTATTAAACCTATCCCACTCTCTAGATACCCCTTAGCACGTAAAGGAATATTATTTGGGGGTCCAGCCATGGAGAAGAGTTTAGACACTAGGATAAGATAAGGAACACACCCATTATAAAGAAATCACATTAGGATTCTCTTTTTAAGCTGTTCCTTCAAACACTAGTGCTTAGGAAATCTATTGGAGGCAGAAGCAGTCAAGGGTAGCCTAGGGTTAGGGTTAGGCTTAGGGTTAGGCTTAGGGTACGGCTTAGGGTTCGGGTACGGCGTAGGGTATGGGTTAGGGTTAGGGTTAGGGTTAGTGTTAGGGTTAGGGCTCGGTTTAGGGTACGGGTTAGGATTAGGGTACGTGTTAGGGTTAGGGTAGGTGTTAGGGTTAGGGTACGCGTTAGGGTTAGGGTAGTTATTAAACCTATCCCACTCTCTAGATACCCCTTAGCACGTAAAGGAATATTATTTGGGGGTCCAGCCATGGAGAAGAGTTTAGACACTAGGATAAGATAAGGAACACATACATTATAAAGAAATCACATTAGGATTCTCTTTTTAAGCTGTTCCTTCAAACACTAGTGCTTAGGAAATCTATTGGAGGCAGAAGCAGTCAAGGGTAGCCTAGGGTTAGGGTTAGGCTTAGGGTTAGGGTTAGGGTACGGCTTAGGGTAGGGGTTCGGGGAGGGGTTCGGGTACGGCGTAGGGTATGGGTTAGGGTTAGGGTTAGGGTTAGTTTTAGGGTTAGGGCTCGGTTTAGGGTACGGGTTAGGATTAGGGTACGTGTTAGGGTTAGGGTAGGGGTTAGGGTTAGGGTACGCGTTAGGGTTAGGGTAGTTATTAAACCTATCCCACTCTCTAGATACCCCTTAGCACGTAAAGGAATATTATTTGGGGGTCCAGCCATGGAGAAGAGTTTAGACACTAGGATAAGATAAGGAACACACCCATTATAAAGAAATCACATTAGGATTCTCTTTTTAAGCTGTTCCTTCAAACACTAGTGCTTAGGAAATCTATTGGAGGCAGAAGCAGTCAAGGGTAGCCTAGGGTTAGGCTTAGGGTTAGGCTTAGGGTACGGCTTAGGGTACGGCTTAGGGTTCGGGTACGGTGTAGGGTATGGGTTAGGGTTAGGGTTAGGGTTAGTGTTAGGGTTAGGGCTCGGTTTAGGGTACGGGTTAGGATTAGGGTACGTGTTAGGGTTAGGGTAGGTGTTAGGGTTAGGGTAGTTATTAAACCTATCCCAATCTCTAGATACCCCTTAGCACGTAAAGGAATATTATTTGGGGGTCCAGCCATGGAGAAGAGTTTAGACACTAGGATAAAATAAGGCACACATACATTATAAAGAAATCACATTAGGATTCTCTTTTTAAGCTGTTCCTTCAAACACTAGTGCTTAGGAAATCTATTGGAGGCAGAAGCAGTCAAGGGTAGCCTAGGGTTAGGGTTAGGCTTAGGGTTAGGCTTAGGGTACGGCTTAGGGTACGGGTTCGGGGAGGGGTTCGGGTACGGCGTAGGGTATGGGTTAGGGTTAGGGTTAGGGTTAGTGTTAGGGTTAGGGCTCGGTTTAGGGTACGGGTTAGGATTAGGGTACATGTTAGGGTTAGGGTAGGTGTTAGGGTTAGGGTACGCGTTAGGGTTAGGGTAGTTATTAAACCTATCCCACTCTCTAGATACCCCTTAGCACGTAAAGGAATATTATTTGGGGGTCCAGCCATGGAGAAGAGTTTAGACACTAGGATAAAATAAGGAACACATACATCATAAAGAAATCACATTAGGATTCTCTTTTTAAGCTGTTCCTTGAAACACTAGTGCTTAGGAAATCTATTGGAGGCAGAAGCAGTCAAGGGTAGCCTAGGGTTAGGGTTAGGCTTAGGGTTAGGGTTAGGGTACGGCTTAGGGTAGGGGTTCGGGGAGGGGTTCGGGTACGGCGTAGGGTATGGGTTAGGGTTAAGGTTAGGGTTAGTGTTAGGGTTAGGGCTCGGTTTAGGGTACGGGTTAGGATTAGGGTACGTGTTAGGGTTAGGGTAGGGGTTAGGGTTAGGGTACGCGTTAGGGTTAGGGTAGTTATTAAACCTATCCCACTCTCTAGATACCCCTTAGCACGTAAAGGAATATTATTTGGGGGTCCAGCCATGGAGAAGAGTTTAGACACTAGTATAAGATAAGGAACACACCCATTATAAAGAAATCACATTAGGATTCTCTTTTTAAGCTGTTCCTTCAAACACTAGTGCTTAGGAAATCTATTGGAGGCAGAAGCAGTCAAGGGTAGCCTAGGGTTAGGGTTAGGCTTAGGGTTAGGCTTAGGGTACGGCTTAGGGTTCGGGTACGGCGTAGGGTATGGGTTAGGGTTAGGGTTAGGGTTAGTGTTAGGGTTAGGGCTCGGTTTACGGTACGGGTTAGGATTAGGGTACGTGTTAGGGTTAGGGTAGGGGTTAGGGTTAGGGTACGCGTTAGGGTTAGGGTAGTTATTAAACCTATCCCACTCTCTAGATACCCCTTAGCACGTAAAGGAATATTATTTGGGGGTCCAGCAATGGAGAAGAGTTTAGACACTAGGATAAAATAAGGAACACATACATTATAAAGAAATCACATTAGGATTCTCTTTTTAAGCTGTTCCTTAAAACACTAGTGCTTAGGAAATCTATTGGAGGCAGAAGCAGTCAAGGGTAGCGTAGGGTTAGGGTTAGGCTTAGGGTTAGGGTTAGGGTACGGCTTAGGGTAGGGGTTCGGGGAGGGGTTCGGGTACGGCGTAGGGTATGGGTTAGGGTTAGGGTTAGGGTTAGTGTTAGGGTTAGGGCTCGGTTTAGGGTACGGGTTAGGATTAGGGTACGTGTTAGGGTTAGGGTAGGGGTTAGGGTTAGGGTAGTTATTAAACCTATCCCACTCTCTAGATACCCCTTAGCACGTAAAGGAATATTATTTGGGGGTCCAGCCATGGAGAAGAGTTTAGACACTAGGATAAGATATGGAACACACCCATTATAAAGAAATCACATTAGGATTCTCTTTTTAAGCTGTTCCTTAAAACACTAGTGCTTAGGAAATCTATTGGAGGCAGAAGCAGTCAAGGGTAGCCTAGGGTTAGGGTTAGGCTTAGGGTTAGGCTTAGGGTACGGCTCAGGGTACGGGTTCGGGGAGGGGTTCGGGTACGGCATAGGGTATGGGTTAGGGTTAGGGTTAGGGTTAGTGTTAGGGTTAGGGCTCGGTTTAGGGTACGGGTTAGGATTAGGCTACGTGTTAGGGTTAGGGTAGGTGTTAGGGTTAGGGTACGCGTTAGGGTTAGGGTAGTTATTAAACCTATCCCACTCTCTAGATACCCCTTAGCACGTAAAGGAATATTATTTGGGGGTGCAGCCATGGAGAAGAGTTTAGACACTAGGATAAGATAAGGAACACACCCATTATAAAGAAATCACATTAGGATTCTCTTTTTAAGCTGTTCCTTACAACACTAGTGCTTAGGAAATCTATTGGAGGCAGAAGCACTCAAGGGTAGCCTAGGGTTAGGGTTAGGCTTAGGGTTAGGCTTAGGGTACGGCTTAGGGTACGGGTTTGGGGAGGGGTTCGGGTACGGCGTAGGGTATGGGTTAGGGTTAGGGTTAGGGTTAGTGTTAGGGTTAGGGCTCGGTTTAGGGTACGGGTTAGGATTAGGGTACGTGTTAGGGTTAGGGTAGGGGTTAGGGTTAGGGTACGCGTTAGGGTTAGGGTAGTTATTAAACCTATCCCACTCTCTAGATACCCCTTAGCACGTAAAGGAATATTATTTGGGGGTCCAGCAATGGAGAAGAGTTTAGACACTAGGATAAAATAAGGAACACATACATTATAAAGAAATCACATTAGGATTCTCTTTTTAAGCTGTTCCTTAAAACACTAGTGCTTAGGAAATCTATTGGAGGCAGAAGCAGTCAAGGGTAGCCTAGGGTTAGGGTTAGGCTTAGGGTTAGGGTTAGGGTACGGCTTAGGGTAGGGGTTCGGGTACGGCGTAGGGTATGGGTTAGGGTTAGGGTTAGTGTTAGGGTTAGGGCTCGGTTTAGGGTACGGGTTAGGATTAGGGTACGTGTTAGGGTTAGGGTAGGGGTTAGGGTTAGGGTACGCGTTAGGGTTAGGGTAGTTATTAAACCTATCCCACTCTCTAGATACCCCTTAGCACGTAAAGGAATATTATTTGGGGGTCCAGCCATGGAGAAGAGTTTAGACACTAGGATAAGATAAGGAACACACCCATTATAAAGAAATCACATTAGGATTCTCTTTTTAAGCTGTTCCTTCAAACACTAGTGCTTAGGAAATCTATTGGAGGCAGAAGCAGTCAAGGGTAGCCTAGGGTTAGGGTTAGGCTTAGGGTTAGGCTTAGGGTACGGCTTAGGGTTCGGGTACGGCGTAGGGTATGGGTTAGGGTTAGGGTTAGGGTTAGTGTTAGGGTTAGGGCTCGGTTTAGGGTACGGGTTAGGATTAGGGTACGTGTTAGGGTTAGGGTAGGTGTTAGGGTTAGGGTACGCGTTAGGGTTAGGGTAGTTATTAAACCTATCCCACTCTCTAGATACCCCTTAGCACGTAAAGGAATATTATTTGGGGGTCCAGCCATGGAGAAGAGTTTAGACACTAGGATAAGATAAGGAACACATACATTATAAAGAAATCACATTAGGATTCTCTTTTTAAGCTGTTCCTTCAAACACTAGTGCTTAGGAAATCTATTGGAGGCAGAAGCAGTCAAGGGTAGCCTAGGGTTAGGGTTAGGCTTAGGGTTAGGGTTAGGGTACGGCTTAGGGTAGGGGTTCGGGGAGGGGTTCGGGTACGGCGTAGGGTATGGGTTAGGGTTAGGGTTAGGGTTAGTTTTAGGGTTAGGGCTCGGTTTAGGGTACGGGTTAGGATTAGGGTACGTGTTAGGGTTAGGGTAGGGGTTAGGGTTAGGGTACGCGTTAGGGTTAGGGTAGTTATTAAACCTATCCCACTCTCTAGATACCCCTTAGCACGTAAAGGAATATTATTTGGGGGTCCAGCCATGGAGAAGAGTTTAGACACTAGGATAAGATAAGGAACACACCCATTATAAAGAAATCACATTAGGATTCTCTTTTTAAGCTGTTCCTTCAAACACTAGTGCTTAGGAAATCTATTGGAGGCAGAAGCAGTCAAGGGTAGCCTAGGGTTAGGCTTAGGGTTAGGCTTAGGGTACGGCTTAGGGTACGGCTTAGGGTTCGGGTACGGTGTAGGGTATGGGTTAGGGTTAGGGTTAGGGTTAGTGTTAGGGTTAGGGCTCGGTTTAGGGTACGGGTTAGGATTAGGGTACGTGTTAGGGTTAGGGTAGGTGTTAGGGTTAGGGTAGTTATTAAACCTATCCCAATCTCTAGATACCCCTTAGCACGTAAAGGAATATTATTTGGGGGTCCAGCCATGGAGAAGAGTTTAGACACTAGGATAAAATAAGGAACACATACATTATAAAGAAATCACATTAGGATTCTCTTTTTAAGCTGTTCCTTCAAACACTAGTGCTTAGGAAATCTATTGGAGGCAGAAGCAGTCAAGGGTAGCCTAGGGTTAGGGTTAGGCTTAGGGTTAGGCTTAGGGTACGGCTTAGGGTACGGGTTCGGGGAGGGGTTCGGGTACGGCGTAGGGCATGGGTTAGGGTTAGGGTTAGGGTTAGTGTTAGGGTTAGGGCTCGGTTTAGGGTACGGGTTAGGATTAGGGTACATGTTAGGGTTAGGGTAGGTGTTAGGGTTAGGGTACGCGTTAGGGTTAGGGTAGTTATTAAACCTATCCCACTCTCTAGATACCCCTTAGCACGTAAAGGAATATTATTTGGGGGTCCAGCCATGGAGAAGAGTTTAGACACTAGGATAAAATAAGGAACACATACATCATAAAGAAATCACATTAGGATTCTCTTTTTAAGCTGTTCCTTGAAACACTAGTGCTTAGGAAATCTATTGGAGGCAGAAGCAGTCAAGGGTAGCCTAGGGTTAGGGTTAGGCTTAGGGTTAGGGTTAGGGTACGGCTTAGGGTAGGGGTTCGGGGAGGGGTTCGGGTACGGCGTAGGGTATGGGTTAGGGTTAAGGTTAGGGTTAGTGTTAGGGTTAGGGCTCGGTTTAGGGTACGGGTTAGGATTAGGGTACGTGTTAGGGTTAGGGTAGGGGTTAGGGTTAGGGTACGCGTTAGGGTTAGGGTAGTTATTAAACCTATCCCACTCTCTAGATACCCCTTAGCACGTAAAGGAATATTATTTGGGGGTCCAGCCATGGAGAAGAGTTTAGACACTAGGATAAGATAAGGAACACACCCATTATAAAGAAATCACATTAGGATTCTCTTTTTAAGCTGTTCCTTCAAACACTAGTGCTTAGGAAATCTATTGGAGGCAGAAGCAGTCAAGGGTAGCCTAGGGTTAGGGTTAGGCTTAGGGTTAGGCTTAGGGTACGGCTTAGGGTTCGGGTACGGCGTAGGGTATGGGTTAGGGTTAGGTTTAGGGTTAGTGTTAGGGTTAGGGCTCGGTTTAGGGTACGGGTTAGGATTAGGGTA